>NW_027367389.1:0-58621 GCF_046119375.1 Phyllobates terribilis | reverse complement strand
AGTTCCCCGTCTGTTCTTCTTCACATTCTTCTCTAATTATGTTGTATTCCTATTTGGTAATTCAGTAACCAAGATTCTTGATCTGAGCTGAAACTGTAGAAACTGAGTGAGAATTCATTTGTCATATTGTGTCTTTGCAATTACGACTACGTCGGTAACTGGTGATGTTGCTTTTAGGCTGATAATTCATGGAATTAGTGAGTCGGAATTTAATTCAGAGATGAAAAGACTACCTTAACTGATCTTTGTTTCAAATCTTAAAGCCAATTCGGAACCAACAATTTATGTTGTTTTTTCACTATTTTCAAATCAATAGATATAGATCAGGACGGGTCAGGCCATGTTTGAAATAGAAAGTCAATGCTTGTAGATATCTAGGGTGGGGTCAGATGATGGGGACGTTCTTATTTTCGATCGAACGTTTTTTATGAATGACTCCGACAGGTTCACATTAGAATAGTGCTAGTTGATGAGAGTTACTTCAGAAACAAAATAGCGTTAAGTAAAGTATAAATTAAATTCATTTTGGTTATTCTATCAATTCAATTAAGTCAAATTACCATTACTCTGGATGACATTTAATTTCAGTTGTAATCTCTTGAGTTTTCATTTTGTGTGCTCAATGCTTTTAGGTATAGTTTCAGTTTGTCTTCCTTCCTTAAGTTTATTGTCATCCACATGATTTAAGTGTTGATGACAATAAATCATGTGAATGACAATAAAATTTGAAAAATCATTTCTTAATGACAATAAATTTAAGTGTTGATGACAATAAAATTTGGAAATCATTTGTTGATAACAATAAATTTAAGTGTTGATGACAATAAATTGTGTTGATGACAATAATATTTAAAATCACTTGTTGATGACAATAAACTTAAGTTTTGATGATAATAAATTTAAGTGATGACAATAAATTGTGTTGATGACAATAAAATTTAGAAATTATTTGTTGATGACAATAAAGTTTAGTTTTGATGACAATAAATTGTGGTGTTGATAATAAAATTTGGAAATCATTTGTTGATGACAATAAATTTAAGTGTTGATGACAATAAAATTGTAAAATCATTTATTGATGACACTAATTTTAGTATTGATGACAATAAATTGTGTTAATGACAATAAAATTTGGAAAATTATTTTTTGATGACAATAAATTTAAGTGGTTATGATAGTAAATTGTGTTGATGATAATAAAATTTGGAAAATCATTTGTTGATGACGATAAATTGTATTAATTATAGGGGTTAGTTTACTACTGATGATAATAAATTTATGTGTTGATGACAAAAAATTGTGGTACATAGGCGATAATTTTAGGGTTTTCATATAAAGGGGTTTAAACAATTAGTCTATGAAATTAGGGAGGTAGTTACTTGGTGGAAGAATGTTAAAAGGTTAGTTAAAATAACACCCTAAATGAACACATGAGACTTTTACGTGCAAACCTCAAATCGGGGACGAAACCATGAGACCGTTTAGGTGCCAAAACTACCAATATAACTCAGTTTACAAGTGGATACACCTCTCTATATATCACTAGAGGAATACACAAACATACATGCTACAACCTTGGCCACAACCCAACAAGGTGTAACAACAACAAGAAGAGAAAAAGACACAAATCAATAGAACTTGGCTTAGAGGGCAGATCTCCAAAAATCCAACCGTGGATGTGAGCTTCTTCGTAGTAGTAACAATGCCTCAAAATCTAGCCTAATCAAAGTTCATTTGGTTGTTGAACAAAGCAGATCAAATTCAGGTGCCACCACACCTACGAGATTTCCTCTTCTCACTTTGGTCTCTCTAGTTTACAACTCAATACTCTCTCTTAACCCTAGAAAACCACTTTCTTCCCCTTAAATATGATGACTTTTCTAGAAAAAGACTTTCCTTAATGTAGCATCATTTTGGCCTACCAAATGGTAACTAAATAAGCCCGCATCACATTAGGACTTCTTCCTCCATAAAAAGGAAACACACAACAAACTCCTCAGTCACTTCTGTATTTGGGAATCAACCAAGCCCGCTCACAAGCAACAAGTAACAAACTTCTCTTTTGGCAATGCCTTCGTCAGCATGTCTGACCCATTATCATCATTATGGATCTTCACCAAATCATAGTCTCCATCTTCTACCCTCTCTCGCAACCAATGATACCTACTTTGTGTGTGTTTGGTTTGAGAATGGTACGCGACATTCTTGGCAAGGTGGATGGCACATTGATTGTCACAATGAACTGAGAATCTCTCTTGCTCCACTCCCAACTCAGTTAGGAAATCCCTCATCCAAAACAGCTCCTTACCAGCCTCAATTGCAGCCTTATACTCAGCCTTCGTGATTGACAAAGCCGCACTCTTTTGCAGTCTTGATTGCCGTGAAACAACTCCCCCATATATGCCATTAGAAACTTGGCGTGAATCGGATGGAATGAACAATCAACCAACATGTCAGAATCTGTAAAGCCATCAAGCATAGGCTCTTCGGCACCATAGAGTGGGCAGACACTCGAGGTGTATCTGAGATACCCGAGGATCCACTTAACTGCAACCCAATGCTCGTTTCCAAGATTACTCATAAATCTGCTAACAACAGGAACAACAAAGGCAATATCTGGCCTAGTGCAAACCATGGCATACATCAAGCTACCCACATCTGAAGCATAAGGCACCTTCTTCATCTCTGCTTTAATCTTTGTCACTCTTCATATATTGACTAAAATTCAGCTTCAATTCAGCAGACAATGTAGATCAAACGAGTTTATCCTTGTCCATTTTAAATCTCTACAGCACTCTTACCACTTATCTCTCATGTAACATCCCCAACATATTTTTCATCCAGTCACGTGCTATATACCTCCCCAAAATCTGTTTTGCATGACCTAAGTCCTTCGTGGCAAAGGACTCGCTCAATGTTTTCTTCAAGCTATCAATCTTGTTGGCATCATTATCGACAATCGACTTATCATAGACATAAAACAAGAGAATGAGGAAATAACCTTCATGGTACTTCTTCACAAATACACAATGATCGACTTGTATCTTGTGGAATTTGTACTCCATCATGAAGGACTCAAACTTCTTGTACAATTCCCGAGGAGCTTTCTACAAGCCATAAAATCTCTTCCTCAATCTTCATACGAGTTTCTCTTTTCCTTGATCTCAAAACATTCAGGGTGCTCCATGTAAATCTCTTCTTCAAGATCACCATGAAAGAATGCGATCTTCACATCAAGCTGCTCAATATCCAGATTCGCACCTGGGCTTAGAACAACCCAGATGGATGAACTTTTAATAACTGGAGAGAAAATCTCATCAAAGTCAATACATTTCTTCTGTTGGATTCCCTTCACCATAATATGGGCTTTCTATCTAGATGGACAACCATCTTCTCAAGTTTTGAGTTTGAAAAATTATTTGTTCCTAAGAGCTCTCTTACCCTCACGCGACTTCATCAAGTCATTGGTGTGATTCTCATGCAAGGAATTCATCTAATCTTGCATGAAACTAAATCACTCCTTCTTTTACACATCTACACATCTTCCACTGATTCTGGTGGCTCAACATCACCATCATCATTTGCTACATCATGCACATCTTCCTCCTGAACACATCTGTATGTTATAAACCTACAGGATATACACGGCTAGTGTCAGGAAACACAGGATATTGATCGGTGACAGGATGGGAAGAGCACACTAGCAGTTTATGCTTCCAGTCTCCAACCGTCTTATCTTTCGTTAACACAATATCTCTACTTCTGAGCATTTTCTTGTCAATCGAACCCCGTAATCTTTACCCGAACTCATCTTCTAAGTACCCAAGGAAAAATGCACGACTTAGTCTTACTATCAAGCTTTTCCATCTAATTTCTAGCAATATGCATGTATTCTAGGAACCCAAACACCCTAAAATGCTTGTAGGAAACATCTCTACCAGTCCAACCTTCTCTGGAGCATCACCATATAGAGGAACCGAAATATATGTATTGATGTGATACACATCAGTAATCATTGCCTCTGTCCAATATGACTTCTACCGCTTAGCATGCGACAAGATGCTTCTCACTCTCTCTTCTATGGTTCTGTTCATCCTCTCTACAAGCCCAAATAGCGTAGGTGTCTTCAGAACTGTATACACAAAATTGATCCCATGACTCTTGCAATATCCCTGAAATAGACCTTTGTATTCTCCACCATTATTGGTCCTAACAGTCTTCAATTTCTATCGTGACTCTCTCTTAACTTTGGCATGAAACTCCTTGAAAACATTCAACACGTGGTCTTTTCTTTTAAACACAAAACCCCGCAACTTCTGGGAGTAACCTTCAATTAAATGTCACAAGATAGTTTAAATCTATAAAAAAAAGTCACAACTTTCTGGAGTAACCTTCAATTAAAAGTCACAAGATACTTGCACCACGATGCGACTTGGCATCCATATAACACACATTAGTATGAACCAACTGTAATGCATGTCTTCTCCTCATAAGAGATCGAGAATAAAAGGATGTGTAGGATCGTTGAAGGGGCTTGATTTTAGGAACTAGTTTGAGTTCCTAAGAGCGGAATTCAAGCTACTAACAATATGTTTAAGTAGTTCGTGAAGCACAAAATATGAAAAATCAAAGCGCTTTATCTATTGATTGAATCACAAGAGTTACAACCTATCTGAACACACAATTCTAGACTCCATACACAACTCTCTAATTAGGCTTGTACAGACTCCCTTCTATCAATAGATTAAGTCGCTTAAATCACTAGCTCTCAAAACTTAACACGCTCAACTATATGACTTGACTCGGAAACCTTGTAAAAACCCTAGAACATCACCTTATATAGGTGAGAAATAAAATCTATTTCCTAAACTAAAATATTCGAATAAAGCTAAATATATTGAATCAAAACAATAAAATCTCAACGGTTTCCTTATTTGAAGCTGCTTTCCAAAAATAGGAAATAAGAAAGATTATGTCCTTGAATAAATGCTTGGTCCCCTTTAGCTATGACCTTTGGGTCCCTTCACTTATATATGTGGTAATTCTCTCGTCAGACCTCTTTGAGCAGTATAAGTGATATCGCTCTTCTCTGTGTAGTTTCTCTACTTCGGTTCCCTTAAGCGGTATCAGCGCTATGCTCTACCTCATGATTATCCTCTTCGGTTTCCTTAAGCGTTATCAACTCTATCGAAGCTCCTTAGTTCCCATGCATTTGCACTTGATAGACCAGCGAGTTCTCGTTGAATATGATTCGAATGTGAGATATATCATAATCCTATAATAACTTACTCAAGGTAGATATTAGAGGAATAATGTGTTTGTTATCATTAAAACTGAGAAGACGATTGATAGGAACTGAGTTTCCTAGTTCCTATAACCCAACAATTTCCCACTTTTTCGATGACAAACATAGAATTATTGAATATATATAAAGTTGTATCATAGGGACTAAGTATTTGATAGTGAATATTCCCACGTAGTCAAAGAACAAGTGCTCCACTATTCTTTCCTTAAGTATATCTCAGTTCTGTTCCCCCTCAATAAATAAGACCGATATGCCTGATTCATTCCCCTTTTTGACATCATAAAAAAAGATGCATGCTAAATATTAAGTAAGGGAACAAAGGCGAGCTACTAAATCAGTCTCTCTAGAGGAATGAGTAAGTGATAAGCACAGAATAAATCAAGTATAGAATTATCAACAAAGCACATTGCAACAATGATATAGCACCAAAAACTTACTATTACATTAATATCACACAAACAACTCACATAGAAAAAGGAAAAGGCAAAAAGATCCTAATATTTCTACGCGTTGTGAAGGGGAAAAAAGCCTAAGTAGCTGGATCCTTAACCTCTTTTCACGCTTAGTCGGCATATCAAAATCTTCAAGGAATGCACCAGCGACTAATACATGAAGATCGCCAAGGTTTTTCTCGACCATAGTGTGGAATCGCTCAAGTTGTGCTGATATAACTTGAAGCATCTCTAAGACTTTGATGTTCACATCGGTTTGTCAGATGAATTCCTACTCGATGTTTCTCGCTACGAGGAGTGCCTTGAAGTCTTCCTTCTTTTCCTTGACTTTAGGGACAACTAGAGGGGGATTAATACTTGAATACTTACGCAAACGGTGCAGGCCATCGACTGAAATTATGTCCTCGCAAGGAGTTTCTGAAACTGGGCAATAGATTTCCAGCTCGATCATAATTCTCTTGACTAGATGGGGTTAGGGTAGGCTGTGTGTTTTGTGTTGGCGGGATGTCAACATATGGAGGAGAATGATCTTTAGCATGTCGATGAACTCTCCTTCCATGGCATTGGCGCATTAAGCACGCATCAGTGATGTTGATTGTATCCCTTTTCTCTTGGCACGAGATGATGTTGCGAATCATTATGTGGTGCAGTAGCTTGTCTTAGAAGCCCATCTGGTTGGTCTAGAGGTCAGAGATAGTTCGTCAATCGAAGAGAAGCTGTAGTGTATCACCCTTATCTGAGGGATAATTCTTCTTCGGCAAAGCGGCATACACTTCATGAGTAGTAAAACAAAGCACCTTCACTATTAGCTTAGCATTGATCGTGACGGGGTCCTCACCCCATGGAATGAAGGATACAAAATAAGACTGGCCTGCGCAGGGGTCATCGGGTTCAAGTTGGAGTAGAATTTGTGAGCCTTGTTGTGGCCGACTGCGTAAGGCTCTTGTTCAATCTCGGACCAGCGAGTTTGCTCCAAAGTCGCTTCTTTTGTAGTGAGATCAAAATCCCTTGAGTCGATCGTCCCCCTAGAAACCTGCTCCAATTATGATTGGGTAGATAAGGGAACGGGTTTGGAAATTGCATGTGGCAGGCGGCAGTGATATGTCTAGTTGTTGTGTTGATTTAGATGTGGTGGAGGGAGGAGTAGGGACTAAGGCCTTTTGCATGGCTTTGTCTTTTTTCCATGGAGGAGGAGCCGACAAGGAGTTGGCCTTTGCACGACTGCCTAGAGGCGCTTCCTCTGTCGCCGAGAAGCAAAGTAGGCTTGGACGACTTGAGCCCTTCAGATACTGCGTGATCAGTGTTGGTGGTGGTTCCTTGAACGGAAAGGTTTGTGAGGTCGATCTTTTCTTGGAGTCACTTGAGACAGATTACGACTCACTGAGGAGAGGGTCTCTGATTTATCTGAGTTTTCTTGGGATGGATCGACATGAGATATAGAAGGTGGTGATGAGACTTTTGGTGGTGGTGGAGGAGTGGCTGCTCTGGCTAGAGGTGAACCTGGTAACTAGATGAAGAGAGCTGTAGGAGGCGGAGTGGAGATGGTGGTTGGAGGTGGTATCTTGGATTTTCTTTGAGCTTCATTCGCCGCAAGCACTTCTTGCCTCATTTTCTTGAAAGCAAGATACTCCGCGTACTCAGCAACGTTGAGAGATTGGGCAGAGATGTTAGTGTTTGAAAGGTTGGCCATTGTGATTGATGATTTGAGAGATATCCAACAAAAGTAAAATCACATTGTGTAGGATACCATAGACAAATATTGCTAAACTCTTTGAGGTAGCGAAAGACGCGCTTGATGTTGGTGACATGTGATTCTCTTGGATCGGATTGGAAAAGGGCACATAGATTGACGGTGAACACAATATCTGGTCTCGAAGAAGTCAAATACATAAGGGAATTACACCATTCCCCTATAATCAGTCTCATTGGTCGAAGGGCAATTCAAATCAGCATCTAACTTAATCACTGTGGATACAGGGGTGTGCAACGACTTGCAAGAATCCATATCATACTTCTCCAGGATCTCCCTTAAGTATTTCTGTTAATGAATCTTCATGCCTTCATCCTTTTGCACCACTGTAAATCCAGAAAGATATTCAGTCCCCCTATCATGCTTAGGTTGAACTTGTTACTCATCACATCTTTGAATTTCTTGACCAACGACATGTTGGTTGCACCAAAAATGATATCATCTACATATACCTGAACCACAAGAATGTCACTTCCTTGTTCTTGAATGAAGAGCGTCTTGTCTATCTTCCCCCTTAGATAGTTATTGTCTAGAAGGTAATTGGTGAGGAAACAGTAGCATGCCCTTGGAGCTTGCTTCAGGCCATACATCGCTTTATCCGGGAAGAACACATTATCGAGGTGTTGAGCGCTTTCAAAATTAGGAGGTTTCTTAACGTACACTTCCTCATTTAGATGGCCATTGTGAAATACTGTCTTGACATCCATCTGAAATAGCTTTAAGACCTTGTGAGAAGCAAAGGCAATCAAACGGTGAATAGCTTCAAGTTTGTCTATCGGAGCATAGATCTCATCATAATCAATCTCTTCTTGTTGATTATACCCCTGAGCAACTAGTCTAGCTTTGTTCCTTACCACAATACCTGAATCATCTAGATTGTTTCAGAACACCCAGTGAGTTCCTATGATGGTTCAATCAGCGGGCTTAGGGACAAGCCGCCAAACCTTGTTTCTTTAGAATTCATGAAACTCTTCTTGCATAACAACAACCCAATCTAGATAAACTATAGCCTCTTTGATGTTCTTAGTTTCAAGGAAATAAATGAAGGCACTGGAGGCAAAAAGATTAGTTGTTGATGAACGGGTGCAAACTCCAGAGTCCAAAGGGGTTAGGATATTGGATGGAGGGTGATCGTTCCTTTATTGAAAATACGAGCTTGGGGTTATAAGGTTGAAGAGGGTATTTCTGAGACATGGATGGTAGTGCCTTATGGTTCCTCATTGTCGCTCTCAATGTCTATGGTCAAGGGAACTGAGGGGGTAAAGACTGGAGCAAGAGGATTAAGTCTTGAGTCACTTACTAGATTTGAAGGTTCTTGAGCAGCTGTATCAGGAAAGGGATCCCGAGGAAGAGAGATTGGGGAAAGATATGACTCGTCAAATACGACATGGATGCTTCCCTCAATGATTCGAGTTCTTTGATTGAATACCTTATATGCCTTACTAGCAGACACATAAAGAAGGAAGATAGCTTCATCACTTCTAGGATCAAAATTTCCAAGGTTATCCTTCCCATTGTTGTGAACGAAGACCTTGCACCAAAGATGCGCACATGGGAGATTCTTGAGGATGGCCTCTAATGAGCTCATACGACGTCTTTTCCAGGATGGGTCTAAGCATAACTCTGTTGATGATGTAGCACGCTGTGTTAACAGGTTCAGCCCAAAAAGACGAAGTTAAGCCACTTGAAATAAGCATAGTTTGGGTCATTTCTGCTGAGGAGTTCTAGGGGCTGAGATGTTATGGTTGATACCCCTTTCTTTGCAGAAGCTAAGTATGTTCCTATTCTCAAACTCCATACCATGGTAAGATATAATAGTTCGAACAGATAGAGAAAGAGAGGTCTCAAGCAAATGAACTAGCTTAGAGAAGCATGAGAAAACCTGAT
This sequence comes from Phyllobates terribilis, assembly GCF_046119375.1. Classification (NCBI taxonomy): domain Eukaryota; kingdom Metazoa; phylum Chordata; class Amphibia; order Anura; family Dendrobatidae; genus Phyllobates; species Phyllobates terribilis. The sequence goes on along the minus strand of NW_027367389.1, from coordinate 49,227 downwards.
CTTTTGAGCGAAAGAACAAGGTCCAAGTGAAGCGCTAGTAGTCATACACAATCACAAACATGTAGTGAGCTCCACCAGATCCTTAAACTCTCATTGGCCCACAGAGATCCATGTGAAGTAGCTCTTAGAAGTAACATTGTTCTTGTCCTTAAAGGAGCTTCTACCCTGTTTTCCTTGCACACAATCAACACATTGAGACATTTTTTTAGGCTTGATGGGAGGAAGATCACGGACCAGCTCCTTTGAGAGAATCTTATGAAGCAATTGAAGGCTAGCATAGCCGTGTTGCTGATGCCATAGAGACGATTGATCTTCAATGGAAGCAAGGCGTAAGCGATTATTTGGGATGTAGCTCGAGTCGAAAAGATAGGTGATATCGACTCGCTTCCCTTTTAGAATGATTTTATTGGTTGAGTTCCTAACAAAGCATTTGTTAGTAGTGAAAGTGACTTCATTAGGGCCTTCATCACAAGTTTGATCAACATTCAGCAAGTTGAAGCGCATGTTGTCAACCAGATTCACAAGTTGAATTTCAATTCCTTCATTCAGTCGGACCTTTCCATGTCCTTAGATTCCACCAGTCTTCTAGTTGACGAAAGAGATACTACCACCTTCAAAAGCCTGAAAAGAAAGGATATTGTCTTTGTGTCCAGTCATATGGCAGGAGCAGCCACTGTCAATGTACCATCTACTCTTGCTGCTCTTTGTACCTTGAAAAGATAAGATTTAAACATTTGGAGCCCATCAAAGCTCTGGATTTCTGGCTTGGTTAGAAGTTTGGGCTTTCTTGACTTTGAGAGTGAGAAGCACATTTTAAGGAACTTCCAGAATGGTTAAGCTCATTATTAGTAGAAAACTTTAGGTCGTTAATAAAAAAAAATCTTGCTATTTGGGGACCTATAAGGCTTGTTATCTTGGGCCTTCTTCTTCCTATATTTATGAATAGTATGTCCATTGTTGCCACAATATCTACACCAAGAATTGTACTGAACATAGCCATATTTACCTTTCCAAGGCAAAAGGGCTTACTTTTTCATGCTTATAATTGATGTTCTTAACAAATTTGCCTTGTGCTTGATCAGCATAAATACTTTGAGTTTCTCCAGAAAACCAAGGGTTTGTTTAACAAATTATTTATCAAGACCTTTTGTCATATAAATATTTATTGTTTAGTTTTCTTTTAATAAATGTGTGGCATTATTTTCCGTGGCAAAAATATTTTTTACGAAAAAACGTGAAATGTCTTTATAATGTCCTTATAAATACGTTACCAAACAAACCTCAAGTTTTATTACCTTCAGGGGGGTGTTCTTAGACTTAATCTTTTGCTTTAAGTATTCGTTTTTTCTCCTAGAAGCATCAAGGGTCTTGTCTAAAGTCACAACCTTTTTCAGTTAACTACCTAGTCAGTTTTTCATGAGCAGAGGAACATGCAGAGGAATCATTCTCAGAGGAATCATTCACAGAGTCATAACCTAGTCCAGGTCTAGCACGAACAAATACAGTTTGATTAACGGTCATTTCATTAATGGAACCAGTTAAGGTTTCAAGCTTATTCAAAATAAGTTTTATACCACTTTCTATATTACTAGTTATGACCTTAGATGATACACCTTAAGGTTGCTTTCATTTGCATCCGTCATAGGATTTAGTTATCAAGCTAAGTTCCCTAAATTTTTTAAGGGACATTTCCTTCTCAGCGAGCCTCATTATCATCAAGTAGGTCTTTAATCATGTTAACGAGTTCAATTTTACCTAGAATGCTAAGATGGTCAACAAATTTAGGAGATAGATGTAACACAGAAATCGCTTCGTCTGAAATTGCCATGAGGCACGTGCCTTGGAAGCCTTCATGAAGGTTAGCTTCATCATCGTCTTCTCCCCACACAGAAAAGAGAGCCTTTTATTCAGCTGGTTCCACTTTTACCTTAATGCACATCTTAGCAAGATGACCCTTTTCTTGACAGTTGCAACAGGTTTATTCTTTGAAGTCTCTTTTGGAGGTTGAACCAGTAGCTTGTTAGTTTTTGTTCTGAAGAAATTCCTTACCATCTTTTTCATAATGGCGATTTCCATATATTCTTCCTCGTCATCGTCCTCTTCATTTTCCATCTTTTCTAGGACTCTCGTGAGTTTTAGGACAGTCCCTCTCGTTTCCTTGATAGTGTTGCTTCTTTGATTGTCAGTTGTTTCTTGATCAATGAATTTACAAAAAATGTCCATCACTGGAAGGTTCTTGCTTTTGGTGGACATGAGGGCAATTCTTCTAGTTAGCTCATACTTTTCACTCATTCCATAGATGACTGGAAGTGATTTTTCCCGTTGTGGGATTTTGAATCCAGAGTCACTTAGCTTATCCACTAGAATGGTAAATATCGATGGCAGGCAGACACACTTTCTCCAGGAAGTATCTTAAAGGCATGAAACTCCCTTTAAGATTGAACTTGCAGTTGTTTTTCATGTCATCGCTCCCTCTGTGGATGGATATGATGATGAGTTGGCGAGCCTTAGAGATCTTCTCCATCTTTATGTAGTGCTCGGGTGTCCAATCCTTTCATTCCTTGACAGTTGTAGGGATTCCCTCATCACCGAGTTCGATGATCTTCCAGCTTTGGATGTCTTTGGGGTTGAATGTAGGTTATTTGAACTCCTAACCACCAATCGATCTCTCCCTCTTGAAGTTGATGTGGCTTGTTGACGGAGAAACCGAGTGTGATTTTTCCGATCTTCGTCATTGCTTCTAAATTGGATCCTTCTCTGATACTAATTGTAGGATCATTGAAGGGGCTTGATCTTAGGAATTGAGATTTTGAGTTCCTAAGAGTGGAATTCAAGAATTTTCTTATTTGAAGCAACTTTCCTAAAATAGTAACTAAGAAAGATTCTGTCCTCGAATAAACGATTAGTCCCTTTCAGCTATAACCTTTAGTTCCCTTCGCATATATATGTGGTAACTCTCTCGTCAGTCTCCTTACTTCGGTTTCCTGAAGCGCTATCATCAGCTCTATGCTCTATGCTCTATCTCATGATTATTCTCTTCAGTTCCCTTAAGCGTTATCAGCGCTATCAAAAATCTTTAGTTCCTATACATTTGCACTTGATAGACTAGTTACTTCTCCTTGAGTAGGATTCCAATGTAAGCTATATCACATTCTTGCAATAACCCACTCAAATTAGATATTAGAGTAACAATTTGTTTATTATCAGTAGAACTGAGAAGACAAGGGATAGGAAGAGTTGTATAGTTCCTATAACCCAACAGGATGCTCTTTTCTACTTTACATCTAAGCAACCAACACAATATTATAGACTTATACCATTCAGTTCTGGGAGTAAGTCCTTTTTGGCTAGCATTTGCAACCCTCTCTCAGTCACGTGACCAAGCCTCTTATGCCATAACTTTTCAGTTGAGTCAGCTACCACATTAGGTTTATCTTTGCACAACTATGCTTGTATCACGTACAATGTATTCTGCTTCTGTGCTCAAGCAACTATTAAACTTCCCTTATAGAACTTCAGTACACCATTCAGAAAGCCATCACCACAACTTTCATTACCAAATCATGCTTAAGATATAAGATTCAGCCTGAATTAAGGAACATGGCATACATCTCTCAATATCATTCTACAACTAGTGGATCTCATCAAACATACACTACCCATGCCAAAAATGTTGCACGATCCATCATTCCTCATATTTGCATAGCGGTAATTGCCAGATGTGTAAGACGATAAGTACTCTCTCTTAGGAGTCAAGTGGAATGATGCACCAAAATCAACAACCTATGTGCACTCATCACTAGCAAGCTTCACACAACCTTGTTCATAAATGAACATCAAGTCTTCTTCACTAGATGCAATAGTTGAGATATCTCTCTCCGCTGGAATTTCGCTCTATTTTGTACTATCACCATTTCCCTTATCCCTCTTGAACTTTCTACAAATCTTTTAGAAGTGACCTACTCTATTACAATAGAAGCACTTGAGTTTATCTCTGGACTTTGATCTTCCCTTGTACATGTCTCGGTTTTAAGAACCCCTATACTTGCTCCTTCCTTTACTGAAATCTTGTGTAACATTTGCTTCTGATTGAGACATGGAACCCATCTCTTTTCTTCTTGTCTCTTTATTCAGAAAGCTTGTTTTTATAGCCTCCTCAGACAACTTGTCTTCTTGATAGGAATAACTCAGTGACACGACAAGAGTTTCCCAACTATCTGCCAGGGAGGAAATCAATAGGAGGGCTTACAGCTCCTCATCTAATGACATCTTTGTTGAGGCTAATTGATTCATTAAGCCCATAAACGTACTGGTGTGCATCACAATGCTCTCACCATCTGATTACTTCAACCTCACAAGTTTTCTCATCAATTACGAATCGTTAAGAGCATTCTTCCGCTCATACATGTCCGCAAGCTTATGCCACAACTCAAAAACATCTATGTCATTGGTAACATGTTGAGTTATACTTAAACCAAGAAAGTATCGCATATTATATACAGTTTTCTATTAATAATCTTCCACTCAGATCCTATAACCCCTGGCGGTATTTCCTTTCTATTGATCGGCTTATAAATATTTTTCACAATCAAGAGATCTTCCATCTTAATCTTTCAGTTTGAATAATTATTGGAGTTCAACACAATCATTTCCTGAAAGTTACCGCTATTTTCATCCATCGGAACCTACAACTCTGATACAAGTTTAATGTGTACCGAATCTAAATCAATCAAACAAACACCATTGTCCACAAACAGTGACAAGACCTGATGGGCAAGCTAACACGAAGTAATAGAGAATACGACAGAAATAAAACGAGCAACTGAAGACACGTGACTTTTACGTGGAAACCCTAAATCGGGGAGAACAATGAGATCCTTAAGGTACCAAAACTTCCACTATAACTCATTTTACAAGTGGTTATAACCTCTCTCTATATCACTATAATACACAAACATTAAGGCTATAACCTTTGACACAATCTTCACCCAACAAGGTGGAACACCAACAAGATGAGCAAGAGACCTAAATCAATACAACTTTTCTTATAGGGTAGATCTCCACAATGGAGTTGTTGGATGTGAGCTTCTTGATGACAGGAAAACAATCTCTTCAAATCTTAGTACAATCGGAGTTCGTTTGATCGTCGATCAAAGTAGATTAAACTCAGGTGCCACAACACCTACGTGATTTCCTCTTCCTCAATTTGGTCTCTCTAATTTGCTGCTCAATATTCTCTCTCTCTTAATCATAGAAAGCCACTTTCTTTCACTTAAATAAGAGGGTCTTTCTAGAAAAACACTTTCCCTAATAGAACATCATTTGGGCCTTCCAGATGATAACAAAATAAGACTGAATCACATTAGGACTTCTTCCTCCACAAGAAGGGAAAACACAACAAAAAGGTATGTACTATATAATCGCATAAATTACTTCTTTTATTTTGAATGAATTTTAGAATGGAAGCTTATTGAGCTTGTATGTCGGGTCAGAGTGTGCTAATTAAGCGCTCGTTCGTGCATGACCCCATAGACTATATATGGACATAGGCCAATGTAATTTGACATGGTACGGGATTTGGGGTTCATTCTTGGACCCCACATGTTTTTGGATTTTAGTTTCAAAGAAATTGAGATGTCCACTCACACTCATTGTTCAAGTGTTAACTGGATCAGTGAGACCCATTATAGATCTAGGAACGTATTGAGAATATATCTTACACTAGAAGTAGGAGATAAAAAAACCTAATATGAAAATACATGGATTACTCTTCATATTATGAATTGGTTTTATAATATAACCACATTGAACATGTGTAATTTTAGGATTGAGTTATATAGACTAGTGTGTTGCGTCTCACTATATATTATACGATCACATGCAAGGGCATAGCTATACTAGTGCCAAAGCGGTATAGCCCTCAATGATTTATTTTAAGTTTATATGTTTAAAAAAGTCATTATTTTGTAAAGAAAATAGAAAGAACGGAAATACATGCACTAATTTGCGATCCAACTGACTAATATTAAGCCTTATTTCTATTTTTAAAAAAGTCTCACATGATAGTTTAAATCTCTTATGGTATACGCATAGTTATTAAATTTTAGATCTGGATATTAAAATTTTATGATTTTATGATATAAGATAAATGTGTGATTCGGATCTATCATAAAAATCTATACGTGTTAAAATGTTACTGTGTATCTTATTGGATCTCACAATATTAGTGACAGGCGTAAAACGATCGTTGTTTCCTATAAAAGATAATCCAACTAAACAATCCACTAGTAAAGTGGTAAGTCGGAGTCGAATCCCAAAAGAGCCACAACGATAGCTTGTTTCTATTATGTTACCTAGTAGTAACTAGGGGGGTTTTGAATGTTGTTGTCTAACGAGCAATAAAAAACGTTGATTGTTGGATTTGTAAACTATAACAATGGAAAGCTCACTCTTTTAGTATCAGCACATTATTCTTATGGAAAGTCGATCATTGAATTCTATTAATCTTATAGTCTTACTTATCTAATCCAACTGTCCTACTCTTTGTTCGTAATTAGCAACTAGTCCAAATAGTCCTAGAAACCCTTGTTGTAAGGAATAACCAAAGAAATCCTAAGGTTCAAAAGCACAACAACATAAAGATCAAAGATATGTAGGCCTATGAAATACCATTGGAAAATCACCGATACTCGACATAGGTTTAAAATCTCTACAAAAGAAGCACTCGCAAATAGTCTATGCTAATTCTGATTGCTACCTAAAAGACAACCGCCGATAAATGTAGCAAAACTAATGAACTAGTGGAATGGTAAGCATGCAAAGTGTGGATAACAATAAGCTCATATATAAGAGATAAAAGGCTAAAACTAACTCCTTATACCTCCTTGGTGAATCCTAGAACCCGAGACATCCTTCAACTCCCTTCTTATGTCTCCGACGCCAATAGATATGCAATCAATAAAATCAATCACAAAACAAAGTAATTACGGCGCCCTTTCGGATTTTCACCAAAATCTAAGTGGTAGGAACTTTTCTTTTCTATTCTTTTTATTTTTCACGCACCAACCTTTTCCTTTTTATTTAATTTTTACTTGCCTGGTTTTTATTCTTTTTATTTTTTTAATTTTTCTCATTTTTTTATTGGAGCCCCCCTTTTCGATCTAATCTCTTTTTACTCTCCATGGGTTTTTCTGATTTTTTTTTGAATTCTTTTTTGAAATAAAATGATGCAAAAGTTCAAGCAGTATAAATTCGGTACAGACTCGATCAAAAAACAACTAAAACAGTTCAGCAAAGACTCTAAAAATCAGGTAAATCAGCGGAAATAGCAAAAGAAACCAAAATCAGCACCATAAACCTCCTCGGTACGTCAACTCCTCTCCCCACACATGAACAGCGCATTGTCCTCAATGCAGTAAAAGAGGGCATCATAAAAAGGGAAGAGGGAGAAGGTACCACAGTCAACCATCGTCGTCGTCGTCCGAATTGAGTGTAGACTGTGCCGTGTCGCGGTCATGATGTTTTGGTCGCGATCGCGACATCTCTACTGGGACGAAGTCTCGATCGTGATGCCTAGGTCGCGACTGCGACATGGTTGAATTCGGGTGGTTTGTGTCGGTTGAGCTTCTCCAATGGCTTCCTACTGCTGGCTCCGTGAATTTCCTAAGAAAGAAACAAGAACAAAACAAAAAAATGGGATTAGCGTTAGTAAAAACCCCCCGGGTTGCCTCCCGATCAGCGCCTTAGTTAACGTCGCGGAACGATGTAGAACGATTCAACCAGCGTTTTTCGATCCCTTCCGGATCGCATCATCAAACAACATCTTCTTGAACCACGGATGGAAAGGTTTGAACCTTAGACCATTCTCCTCCTTGACCACCCATTTTTGCTTGGGCTTCTTTTTCTCCTTGCTTTCCTCACACTTAGACTTAGCTTTGGGCTTTGTTTTTGCTTTCTTCGTACTCTGCACAACAGCTTTAGCAGTTTTCTTTCCCTGTGGGGTTAGTGAGGTGGGGCTACTGCCCAAAACAACATGCGACCCTAGTTTGGAGGGTTCGATGACATCCGTAATACTGAATACCGAGCCATCATCCAGGGATTTTGTCATAGTCTTATATATATTAAAATTGACCAAATCCTCGTCCAACTCGAGCGTAAGCATCCCGGTATCTAGGTCTAGTTTTGTTTTAGCTGTCATCATAAAGGGTCTACCTTGTAGGACAGGTACAGCATGCGTATCATGAACGTCATCTAGTACATAAAAATCTGCAGGGAATATAAGGTCCTCGACCATAACCAACACATCTTTGACTAACTCTTTCGGATAAATCGTAGACCCGTCAGCTAACTAAAGCACTATCCCTGTCCTACTCATGGAACCTAGTTCTAATGATTTATACAACGAATAAGGTAAAACATTAATGGATGCTCCTAGATCTAGCATGGCCTTATCGATTTTCTTTTTTTCTATGGTGCATGGAATAATCACCATCCCTGGGTCGGAGCGCTTGGAAGCTATCTTTCTTTGGATGGCTGTGGAAACTCTTTCGCTTACTTGGACTTCCTGCCTTCCTTGTAGCTTCTCACTTTTCTTCTTCGAGCAAAGTTCTTTAAAATGTTTAGCGTAGCGAGGAACATTATTGATGAGTTCGAGCAGCGAAATATTCACCTTACACTTACTGAGCGTTTTGAAAAGCTCTTTGTAGTCGCGGACGTCGGTTTCTAGTAGCGGTCGAGGGGGAGAGTCGCGGTCGAGAATCTGTGAACTGGAGCTAATTCGCGGTCGAGAGGTCGAGTCGCGGTCGAGATCCTCGTCGAACGAATTTTCGGAATTTTGGGTACCGTCATCTCGGTCGAGAATCAAAAGTCGCAATCGAGATTTTTCTACTGAGACCAATTCGCGGTCGAGACCCTCTTTTCGCGGTCGAGAATTTTGCTCAGGAACCTTTTTCAGCTTCTCCTCCTCTACCTTTTCATCGAATGACTGCCCTCCGCTAATCATAATGACACTTACATTCTCCCTCGGAGCTGCGACAGTTTGCGATGGAAGCTTCCCCGAATTCTGCTGTTGCAAATTGTTTACCACCTCCGCTATTTGTGCGGCCTGTTTATCGAGGTTGCGTATGCTGGACTCGATTGCTTGAACATGGGTGGTGAAGTGTTTGGTCAAGGACTCGAGCATTTCCCTCATAGATGGTTCGTCGGATTTCGGTTGATATGGAGCGCGTTATTGGTTGTTGTATGGATATTGTCGATTTTGCGCCCCAGACGAGTCTCCCCATCTAAAACCGGGATGATCATTACCTCTCGGATTGTAATTGTTGTTCTCTCGCTGGTTGTAGTTGTTGTTCTCAAAACGAGGTCTAGGAGGTCTGAAACCTCCCGCAGTGTGTACTTCAGCGATACTCTGGTCCTGGAGTTGCGGGCACATGTCGGTAGGATGACTCTCGTCCGCACAAATACCACATAATCTCACAGGTTTCTGATTTCCGATGCTGATGTTCTTGATCATACTCTTAAGTTCAGCAATTTCACTCTTCCATCCGGGGCTCTCCGGAATCCACAGCGTTTCCTACTTTCCTCGTATAAGTCCTTCCAAAACTTCTTGTTCCCTCAGCAATCACATTTAGTCGCGCTCTAGCTTCGGCGGGAGACAAATTCAGCACACTCCCGTTACACGAAGCGCCAACTAACCTCCTGTCATTGTCTAGTAACCCATTATAGAGGTGGGTCACCAAGTCTTTCTCCTCAAACCCATGGAATGGGCAGCCAGCACACAATCTCGCGAACCTTTCAACGTAGTCATACAGCGTCTCAGCGTCCTGCTGTTCCACCATTACAATATCTCTTTTCAATGCAACCGCCTTCTTGGACGGGAAATACTTACTCAAGAAAGCTTTGTGAAGTTTCTCCCAAGTGTCGATACTTCTGGTGGGTACCAAATAGTACCATTGACGCGCGCTGTCTTTCAGCGTAAGACCAAAAGCTCTCATCTTGATTTGCTCATCGGTGATGTTACTCGGCTTACTGCAGCTGCAGATGTCGTGGAACTCACTAAGATGCATGATCGGGTCCTCCCCAACCAAGCCACGAAATTTCGGTAGAAAATTGATGAATCCGGTCTTTAGATCGAAATTAATGCCGACATTCAGGGCAAGCATCGTCACTCCTAAGTGTTGTTGCGTCAAATCAGGGTCCGTAAGCTCGCGCAACGTTCTGGCCGCCATCGATTCGATCACTAGATTCTGTAGAGATTCTCTCAGATTGCGTAGATGCGTCCGCTCTATCTTTGGAATGAAATCAAGCAAATCTGAATTAGTGGCGCGAGTGTGGACCATAAGATAGGTCCACACCAAGATAACACAAAAAGAAACAAACTATAACAGTTGGCTCCCCGGGAGCGACGCCAAAATTTGACAGGCGTAAAACCGTCGTTGTTTCCTATCAAAGATAATCCAACTAAACAATCCACTAGTAAAGTGGTAAGTCAGAGTCGAATCCCAAGAGAGCCACAACGATAACTTGTTTGTATTATGTTACCTAGTAGTAACTAGGGGGGTTTTGAATGTTGTTGTCTAACGAGCAATAATAAAACGTTGATTGTTGGATTTGTAAACTATAACGATGGAAAGCTCACTCTTTTAGTATCAGCGCATTATTCTTATGGAAAGTTGATCATTGAATTCTATTAATCTTATAGTCTTACTTATCTAATCCAATTGTCCTACTCTTTGTTCGTAATTAGCAACTAGTCCAAATAGTCCTAGAAACCCTTGTTGTAAGCAATAACCAAAGAAATCCTAAGGTTCAAAACCGCAACAGTATAAAGATCAAAGATAAGTAGGCCTATGCAATACCAATGGCAAATCACCGATACTCGACATATGTTTAAAATCTCTACAAAAGAAGCACTCGCAAATAGTCTATGCTAATTCCGATTGCTACCTAAAAGACAAGACTTTCCAAATAGAATTATCAAGCCTAGCTATATGAATGAATAATAATCAACCTAGTTTACAACCTAGATAAAATCAAGATCAATCAATTGTCAATAAAGCACAAGAGATCATAAAACAATTCTGAATTAAACTTAGAACAATAACATAAGAATTCTCACAAACATTCCTTAGAATAATGGCCTCAACCTAAGAGTGAACTAGTAGGAACTTAGCCAGAACTAGCCAAGATAAAGCAATACCTAATTATGATGAAAACTAACCAAGGATAAAGGTGAAAATGGCACAAAGGTGGGAGCTTTCTTCTTGGCTGCACAATTTCTAAGGATGAATTGTAAAAGTGAACATAATATCTTTCTAACCTAAAAACTAAAGGTTTATATAGTCTCTAATGATAGGAAAATAAAATGACTAAAAAGAAATAATAAAATAGGGGAAAATAGATCAGATTTCGGCCAAAAATAAGTAATTGGGCCAGTCCAGCGTCCGCAGTCGCGGTCAAGAATGGTGATTCTCGATCGCGAATTGGCCCCAGTTCTCTGAGTCGGCGGCAGTCTCGATCGTGAAATGTCTACTAAGGCAAAATCTCGATCGCGACTTTGGGGTCTCGATCGCGAATTCTTCTCTGTGGCTCGGCTCGGTCGTGACACCTCTTCTCGGTTGTGAGGCCTTCTCTCGAACTGGTCTTCGGTCTTCTACAAGCTTCGAGGCAGATCGGCTTCGCCTCTAGGCTTCTCCATGGGTGTAGGTGTGGTATCCTTCTCTCTCTAGCTCTGTCGCAAGTGCACTAAAAGTGAGTACAAACGAGATCTCCGTAATAAGACCACAAAATAACGCTTATGAGCATCCCGCAAATCCATAAATGGACACCATACCGGATTCCGGGAATACCAGTCAATAAGCACCTAAACACCACTAATCCTAAGCTAATACTCGCTAGTTAACACCATATAATAAGCTCCTATCAATTAACTGGATCTTACGTTTTTACGATCCATGATAAGATCCTAACAATGAACTTTTATGAGACCATAATGCCTATTTGAAAGTACAATTATTCTTTATTTTTTACTTTTACATAACTAAAATCTCTCTATATGTGCATCTCTCATGCAGCTGTATTAGATGAAAAATCCTAGGATTCTACGCATATGTGCTAAACAACTAAAACAACCACAATTGTGATTGTTTATAACATTAAGGGTGTGTTCAACAGTCTGTGTATTATCATATCTGAAGCTGAAATAGGGTATTATTGTGTCTGTGTATTCTTTGTCTGAAATAATCTGTGTCTGAAATAAACTGTGCCTGAAACTGAAATCAGTGTATTATTCTTTAATGGGTGTTCGGAATGCAGAGTATTATTTAAGGGTAAGAAAATTTAAAATTTCCAAAAATACAAGAAACCCTAAATTGCTACCAGAGTTGTATAGCAGCTCTTGCCTCTTTGAATCTCAGCATCCCAGAGCTGTATTCTCATCAGCGAATCTCGTCGGCGCTCACTCCCTTCTTTTGGATCTCGCCGGCGTTCATCACAGGTTATGCTTCTTTCGGTCTTCATGTACTGTTCTTCCGGTTTCTTGTTGGTTTCGAATTTATTCTTCTTCCGGTTTCCGGCTTCCTGTACTATTGTTCTTTCGGTCTTCGTGTACTGTTCGTCAGGTTATTCTTCTTTCGGTCTTCTTGTACTGTTATTCTTCTTTCGGTCTTCCTGTACAATTATCCATTGTTAGTAACTATGGTTGACTACAATAGCTGAAACTGCATGACAGGAAGACTGCAATAGCTGAATCTCCATTGTTTAGTAGCTATGCTTTAATTTCCAAGGACAAAGATAGTAGATTGGATCAATCTGAAAAGTTGACAAGTTCTTGTATCTGTATTACTTTATTCACCATCAATACAGAGCTGGTCTCCATGTTTGCAGGCATCCATCCATCTTATGAAATCAGTTTTGGATTTGATTGACAGTGTTATGGTTTAATTCTCTTACTAATTCTTAAGTTGAATAAAAAAAGAGAGTTAGTGTTGCCCATTATATGATTAAGGAAGAATTTTTTTTGTTAGTGCCAAATGACAGTTTACGGAAATATTGTTTGTTTAGATGTTTGATACTAGTTGCAGTGGCCTGAAATATTGTTTGTTGTAGGTGTATATAAGTTGTTAAATGGGTGATTATTATCAACAAACAAGTTCTACGGTTGTACCTTGAATTTTTTTACTATCACTTTTTAAATGGGTGTTTTGCTATGATTTGTCTAATGTGAGAAAGTAATGCAATTTTATCTAAGGACTATTAGATAAGTGGATAGATAACATTAGATGTTTGACAATGTATTTGCTAGATGGCTGAAGGAATGTTGGTTTAAGAAAAGAAAAATGAAAAGAAAGGTGGCCTCATTCTTTTGGAATGATAAGGATACCAAAATTTTGTTACAAGTAATCAAGGATCTCTTTATCAACTATGGATATGGTCTACCATTGCAATGGCCCGTGTTGGTTAAAGAATTTAAGAAACAGACGGGAAAGACTATTACTGACAGAATAGGGAAGAACAAACTAAGTTCTATGAAGCCCAAATACCTATCTTGGACAAGATTAAGGTTTCAAGTAACCGGTGCAGGGTGGGCTGAAGATAATTTTAAGGTTATCGCGGATGATAGTTGGTGGGAAAATCAAAAGGAGGTATGTATATGTTTAGGGAATAAACATATATTCTGTTGTATAATATGTCCTATATGACTAGTAAATCTTGTGAGTGTAGGAGTCATTCTATTGGTGTAGGAAGGCACCTCCTACACAAGAGATGAGTAATTTTTGGGATGAAGTGTTTCCCAATATTACAACCACCGGCAAACATTGTGTTGCACCAACTATGGATACAAGTTCAGTTTCTCAAAGTCCAGTTGTAATATGTTCTCAAGGTGATGGTGGTGGTAATGATGTTGAAGATGAAGTTGACTCACTTGATTCCCTAGAAAAGCAAGATGAAGGTGACACTATGAAGGGAAATGCAAAGAAGGATAGCTTGGATGTAGAGTACAACGAAGTCTACGAAGACCTGAGACGTTTGGTTAATGATGGATTGATTGAACGTAGATCAGAGTTGTGGTGTTATGCAGTGAATCTGTTTGCAAAGAAGAAGAAACGTACAATCTTTAATATATTGGATATAGACGAGGAAAAGTCTACTTGGATCCAGTATGAGTTCGATAATAGGACAATGAAGTGAATTCTAAAGTAGTATGAGCAACATATGACTTTTCTCTTTTCTTGTTTGAATGAACCCTATGTTTTGTTGTTTGTTGAACCATATGTTTCTTGATTGTTGAACCGTATGTTTTATTGAGTGTTGAACCTTATGTTTTATTCTTTGTTGAATTGCGTTTGTTTGGTTGTTGAACTGCGTTTGTTTAGTTTGGAAGCTACACCATACTACTTGAGATACATCCATAAAGTGCCATGTTTTACGTCTGAGTATACGGGATACATGTGGATGTGCAGGATAATAGAGTCTGATTCTGATATTCGTTGTATGAATGCTTTTCAAATGGAGTGTCATGTATTCAAGATTCTGTGTAGTGAGCTAGAAGTTAGATTTGGTTTTAGACGTTCTAAGAATATGATGACCATAGAGAAACTTGGAATATTTCTATACACACTTGCCCTAGGAATGTCAAACCGAGCGGTATGTGAATGTTTTCAATGATCTGGAGGAACGATAAGTAGTGTTTTCCATGAAGTGTTGGAGACGGTAGAAGGAAGGAGTAGAAACTACCATGGGGCTGTTAGAGATCTTCTACAACCTCGGGACAAGAATTTCACAACAATTCCCGCAAAGATCCAGTCATAGGACAGATACGAAGTGTTTAAGGTACATTTTTAAATTGTTCCAAGTTATGATATATTTCTTTAACTATTGTATAAATAATACTGTAGGGAGCTATTCACTAGTAGAAAAAACACTTGTTGAGGCTCCCTTTTAGAGGCGGACCTAAAAAAACACCTCAAAAACGTCCTAGGCTATCATATTTTCAGGTTACTGAGGCGGAAAATTACTTTATACGCCTCAAAAAAAAATTATTGAGGCGGGCATAATAAAATACGCCTCAAAAAGTACCCGGAAAAATTTTCCCGGACGATTTTATAGAGGCGGCCGACACGGGTCCGCCTCTATAAGGTTTTATTAAGGCGGGCCGAGAACGCCCACCTCTTTTAACTTTGGATTTTCCGGGTGAGGTATTAGAGGCGGGCTTAATTGCCCGCCTCTTTTAATACCTGTTGAGGCGGGTGGTACAACGCCCGCCTCATTTAACGCTTGTTGAGGCGGGCCGCTTAACGCCCGCCTCAACAAATCCCTCTTTTAAACACCCGCGCGCGGCCTGCCATTTTCACTTTGTTCCGCCATTTTCACTTCGTCTTCTTCGTTCTCCATTCGTTCCACCATTTTCACTTCGTCTTCTTCGTTCTCCCTTCGCGTTCGCCCTTCGTCTCTCCGCGCGCGTTCGCCCTCCTCTCCGCGCTTCATTCTCCCTTCGCTTTCGCGTTCTCATTTCGTCTCCGCGCGCGTTCTCGTCTTCGTCTTCGCGTTCTCGTCTTCGTCTTCGCTGGCCGGTAAGTATTCTATCTACCAACTTGTGCATTTAAGTGTTTAAATCTACCCCGAATTTGTGTATTTTTTTGTGTTTATAGTTTGTGCATTCAAGGTGTTTGATGAAATGCCTCTATGAAAATATGAAAAATATATCCCTAATTCATATACTATCTTTCATCCTAGTCAAATCTAAACAACTAATACTAACAACTTGTGCATTTAAATGTTTAAATCTATCCCGAATTTGTGTATTTTTTGTGTTTATAACTTGTGCCTTGAAGGTGTTTGATGAAATGCCCCAATGAAAATATGAAAAGTATACACCTAATTCATATACTATTTTTTGTGTTTATAGCTTGTGCATTGAAGGAGTTTATTGAGGCGTTGTCTTGAAGGATCGATATTGGATCAAGGTAATACTTCTACCCTAATTTCTTAGGCCCTTGGCGGGATAGATTTCATAATTTAGGCCCTTGGCGGGATAGTTGAGTTTGTATTTTTTCTTGCTTAGTTGCGTATTATTATCTATTAAATTAGGCCCTTGACGGGATAGAATTCATAATTTAGGCCCTTGGCAGGATAGTTATTAGAAATGATATTAAATCTTCCTCTTTTTGCAATTATTACTAGAAATGAGTCATCCTTGGATGTACGGTGACCACACTACGACACAATACTTGAGTGGGGTTGAGGAGTTTATTAGATGTGCTTTAGCACACCAACGTAGTACGAAGCAGAAAAAATCTATTGTCCTTGCCGTGATTGTAAGAATATAAGGCGGTTAGATGATATTGATGAGATTGAGGATCATTTATTTCGTCGTGGTTTCAAAGAAGATTATCATGTTTGGTTTTGGCATGGTGAGAAAATACCTGATCGTCCAAGTTCTAGTGTCAATGAGTTTGATGTTCGGGTAGACACTGATGATAGTGATGATGATATTGCTGAGAATAATGAGATGGATGATGATGATGACCAATAAGATGATGAAATAAATGGGATGATGGATGGGGTGAGAGATCACTTGAACGAACGACCTCAGATGTTCGAACATGTATCAAAGGCTGCAGAGACTCCCTTGTATCCTGGGTGTACAAAATGTAGCAAGTTAGAGGTTGTGTCAGTACTTTACAACTTGAAATGTGCTTCTGGTTGGACTGATGGAAGTTTCAACACCTTATTGGAATGGTTAGGTGAATTTTTACCAAAAGGCAATGAGATGCCTATCTCTACTTATTACGCCAGAAAATTGATGTGTCCCTTAGGCTTAGATGTAGTAAAGATAGATGCTTGCCCAAATGATTGTATGCTTTACAGAAATGAACATGAAAAATTGAATGAGTGTCCACAGTGCGGTGCATCTCGTTACAAGCGTAAAGGGGTAAATTCGGCTAAGAGGGGCCCAACAGCTAAGGTTATGTGGTATCTTCCAATAATACCTAGGTTTCAGTGTTTGTTTTCGATAAAGAAGGAAGCCAAAAATCTGAGATGGCATGCGGAAGGGAGAAAAAAAGATGGACAGCTTAGACATCCTACTGATTCTCCTCAATGGAGAAATACTGATAAGAAATATTCTGAATTTGGTGATGAGATTAGGAATCTGAGACTTGCTTTATGTACAGATGGTGTGAGTTCGTATGGTACTTTAAAGCAGCCAACATAGCACGTGGCCGGTTCTTCTAGCGATTTATAATCTTCCTCCATAGTTGTGTATGAAGCGCAAGTATATCATGTTATCACTCCTCATCTCCGGGCCTAAGCAACCTGGGAATGACATAGATGTGTATCTTGCTCCACTTGTTGATGATTTGAAATTATTGTGGAATGAAGATGTCCCAATGTTCGATGCATACACAAACTCAAACTTTACCTTGCGAGCTATGGTTTTTGTACCATAAATGATTTTCTGGTATATGGAAACTCGTCTGGGTACAAAACCAAAGGAGAACAAGCATGCCCTATATGTGAAGAAGATATGAAACCTGCCTACTTGAGAAATTACAGGGAAAATGTGTATGTAGAGTACCGGAAGTTCCTTAGTCGATATCACCCTTACCGTAAAAACAAGAAGGAGTTCAATGGGTACACCGAGGAAGGAGTAGCTTGTACACCTTTGACAAGATCACAGGTTTATGAACGAATTAAAAATGTTGACACTAAATATGGCAAGTGCTTCAAGTCCAAATCTAAAAAGGGTGTTTTATGGAAGAAAGTGTCTATACTATGGGATCTTCCTTATTGGAAAGATTTGTCAGTTAGGCATTGTCTCGATGTGATGCACATTGAAAAGAATTTTTGTGATGCCATAATTGGGACTTTGCTAAATATACCCGGAAAGACGAGAGACAACAAGAACGTTCGTTTTGATATGAAGGAGAGGAATATTCGACCAGATTCATAAAGGGCGTGTTCCATCAAAAGGTGATCCCGAATCACAAGGTGTTAGCGCAATTACACAGATTCATAAAGGGTGTGGTCCGTCAAAAGGTGTTCAAGTAAAACAGCCTATGCACCTTGAGTATAATGCGTTTAATGTCCCAGATGGCCAATGGTCAAAACAATACGGAAAGCAAGTTGGGAGTTGTGCTCAATGAATAAATATTAACGAGAAAGAATATCGAAAGATAGATGAGCAGACGAGGCAAGGGTTTTGGGAGGAGACCAAGGTATAATGTCTTTTTAAATTACACCTTGAATATATACTATATTAACTATCATTGACTTATTGTACAAATTCACAGCTTATGTTCCACATCATTGATGATGTGGCTAAATCAAGGGGAAAATATTTCCATTCATGTGTGGCAAAACGCTTTAGAGATTTTAAGAGGAAGTTGGTAGCTCGATGGATAACTAAGACGTTCAAGCCGTCGAAGTATCCTACAAACAAGATGCCTTGGGATGTCTACCATCATATTTCAGAGGTTGATTGGTTAGCTTTTGTTCAAGAATATCACAAGCCAGAGTCATTGGTAATAATGTTATTTCCTTTTAGTGCTACTTCGTTATAGGCCAGAGTCATTGATAATAATGTTTCTAACTCAATGGTGATAATGCTCTCGACTTTTGACAGGCTTGTAGTGCAAAAGCAAAGGCAAGTGCAGCCCAGAACAAGAATCCTCATCGCACCGGCCATGCGGGTTATATTAGAAAACGACATGAGTGGATAAAAGAAGGACGACTCCCAGAGGAAGCAACTATATCTCTGTCAAGTAGCTCCTCAGTGAACTCATCGGTTCCTAGAGTTAGAAAATACAGATCAAAGGAATGGGTTTTGTCTCATCAAGTTCGAACTGCGGATGGAAAGTGGGAAGTTAGCCTGAATGATAAGGATGTCGTAGAAATTGCAAGAAAATTTGGAAGTAGTGCTCTGCAATGAATATTTACTTAAATTTACTTGTAAATCTGAACTAATTTATACTTTTCTAATTGGCATCATAGGAGGAGTATAACGAAGAAGAAGAAAAAGGAAACCTTATGTTTGAGGATGATGAGGATGCCCTCACCAAAGCCATTGGGAAAAAGGATCATAGTGGTCGTGTCAAGGCAATAGGTGGAACTGTGGGTTATAGAGTTGCTTTCGGTCCAAGAGAACGACAAAGAAGATGTTCTAATGAAGCTTCTTCAGATCTAATCGAATCGATCAGAGCTGAAGTTAGAAAGGAGTTTGAAGGTGAGTTAGATAAAAGGGTGGCAGAGGCCCTACAAAAGCAAATAAGCTCCATGTTACACATAAATCAACCACACTTTACTTCTACTACCGATCTTGAACCTAATGTTGATGCACCCTATACCACTTGTCATGATTCCACACCGCAACCACGTGAGCTGAAGGTATGACTGATGCAGCAATTTTATCATGAAATCTTTATGTCCAAATACCTCTTATAACATGAACTAAAATACCTCTTATGCAGGAAAGGACTCCATGCCATCTTGCCCTTGAGGATAAAGATTCTAGTAACAAAGTGCTTGTAGCGGATGGTATGGTACAACCCACAAAATGATGCATCGTCCCAGCACTTTACACTGATGAAGCCTGATCACTACAAAGTCCAAGTTGATTTTGTTTATGATGGACATCATGATGATATTCTTCTGGTGCCTACGGGTGATGGTTTCACTAACTTAGGCGGTGCTCAGGGCAGCTTCGTGCAATGGCCAATCCGCTTAGTGATTTTCAAAGACGACGAGGTAAGAAGTTCATGTCATTTCTCTAACTTAGGCGGTGCCTATTGGTGATGGTTTCACTTACTCACTCTTTCTCATCTATAATTCAAATATATATAGGACTATACTACTCCACGCCCAACAAAGAAGTCCAAGTCATTTCTCTCGAAAAAGGTGGATGATAGCGCCAAAAATACAAAGGTAAGTCAATTTAGGCCCTTGGCGGGATAGTTGCATATTATTATCTATTTAGGCCCTTAGCGGGGTAGAATTCATAATTTAGGCCCTTGGCGGGATAGTTATATTGAATGATATTACATCTTCCTTGTTTGTACTCAATGAGTCTCAGTCCAACAAAGAAGTGGTTGGTAGCTGTGATAAAAAACGGAAGAATCAGTTGCAAAAAAAAGAAAGAAGAAAACGAAGCAATTCAAGGTCATGGCCAATCGTGCAAGTGGTTGCAAATTGTTATGTCTTCGGCGTCGGGAGATACATATGATAATACTCCCATCCCATTGGATGCCTCAGTTTGGAATTATGTGACGACAGATCAAAACATATATGTCACTGCATCCGATGTAGAAGAATTCCTTAAGGGGGATTGCTTAAACATTTCGGTGATTCAAGTCTACATGATGTAAATATTAATCTTTATCTTTTAATTGTCAACTATCAATCTTAATCTTTTTCTGTAATTGTTCAACTATCATTCTTAATTGTTTTTCTTTTAAATGTGCAGATATTTATTGGACAATCACACACATGCATTTGAAAATTCTGGAATTGGATTCATCTGTCCTGAGATGATGTCAAGCACTAGAATCAAGGCCGAACCATCTGTTCCAGCAACTTACTTGCAACGTGTACTCATTGCTAACAGTGCCAAATTGTTTTTGCTCCCGTATAATCAAGAGTAAGTGTTTTCAATAAGTTTCATATATAATTAGTATTTTAAGCAATCATTAATTTTTATCAATTTACGTTTAAATGATGCAGCAATCATTGGATTCTGTACGTGATAGACCTATTTAAAGGACAGGTCTATCTTTTCGATTTTTTGAAAGATCCAGGCAACAGAAAGACTGGTGCATCTCGAGTCCTGAATTTGTAAGATATTTGACTTCAAAAACCCCCTTTTATCATTCTCCAAGGTCCTCCTTTCGTAACCCCCTAAGAAGCCCAAGAGATACAGATAAAACTGATTTTTCGGAAGAGGGTCTGAGGGATACTCGGCCCATTACTCGGCCGAGTATCCGCCCGAGTAGCAAGCCACCGCGCGAGCCTCAGAGAGATACTCGGGCCGATACTCGGCCGAGTAGCGGGCCGAGTATCTCTGTGAGGCTTGCGCGGTGGCTTGCTACTCGGGTGGATACTCGGCCGAGTAACGGGCCGAGTATCCCTCTGGATAGTTCATCAACTTCATTTCGTCATGGCTTGTCTCGTCCTTCCTTTCGCCCTTCTTTGCCGGTTCCTTCCTTGCTTATGAATTAGTTTTTTGGAATACTAAAAATATCATTTTCATGACTGTATTGCGTGGATTTTCTAGGGCATTTCAAGTGTTTAGGTATCAAGGTGGAAAGTGCGATAAATCATTGGGAAAATGTAAGACGTTTAGAGTCATTGATATAAAGGTACATATAACATTTTAAACGCTAGCTTTAGGTTTGTTTATCTATAATCGAAGGCCTTGTATCTAGCTGAGACAACCTCCTTATTTTGTGTAATTAGTGCGCTCAACAAAGCGGCGGAACCGAGTGTGGCTATTATGTCATGAAGTTCATGTTAGAGATAGTCACGGAATTCGATGACTCTGATGATTACCGACTAGGTAAGGTATGTAACTAATTAACTATACATTGATGTATTTGAGTTTTTTTTACCAATAGTTTATGTGTTTCTTATGAAGCTATATACTAAAAGGACGACATCATATACTGTTGAAGAAATGGATGTAGTTCGTGAGCAATGGGCACAATATTTTACATCGAAGTATCTATGATCGGATTGAACTTATTTGTACTTGTCATATATATATGTAAACTGTTGTTGATAACTTAACTATACTCTGGTCAAACCTGTTGTGTTGTTCTACATTATTCTATAAATTTGTGTGTGGTTTTTTCATCCGATTTTAAGAGCACGTAGGGGCAGCTTGCTGTTTTGTTCGAACAGGCCTCTTTTTTCCTATTTGTTGAGACGGGCATCCATAAGCCCGCCTCTAAAACCTCCACAACAAGTGCCTTCGAAGGCACTTGTTGCGGCGGGCTTAAGGCGGCCCCCTCAACAGGTGTGTGCTTTTAGAGGCGTACAATAGGCCAGCCCGCCTCAACAAGCCTTTGTTGAGGCGTACAATAGGCCAGCCCGCCTCAACAAGTGCCACATAGGGCACTTGTTGAGGCACTTTTAGAGGCGGGTCTCTATAGGCCCGCCTCAACAAGTGCGTGCTTTTAGAGGCGTACAATAGACCAGCCCGCCTCTAAAAGCCTTTGTTGAGGCGTACACTAAGCCAGCCCGCCTCAACAAGTGCCCTATGTGGCACTTGTTGAGGCACTTTTAGAGGCGGGCTTCGTTAGGCCCGTCTCTAAAAGTGTCTTTTTTGAGGCGTATTTAGCCCGCCTCTAAAAGTGTTCCCACTTGTTGCAGCCCCCTCATTAGCTGCGAACGGTATACGCCTCAACAAGTGTCAAAATGCCCACCGCAAAAAGGGTTTTTTCCACTAGTGATTGGTTGTATTGATGGTGTTCATATGGATGCCTCCATACCTGTGGAACTACAACAACCATAATTTGGAAGGAAAAAATATTGCACGTTCAATGTAATGGTTGTGTGCGATTTTGACATGTATTTCACTTTCATATTTGCTGGTTGGGAAGGCAGTGCACATGATTCTAAGGTATTTGATCATGCAATTACAACCGTGTCACTTAACTTTCCTCATCCTCCTTCAGGTATGTTTTGTAGTTTGGTTGTAAGATTTATACAACTAAAAATTTGAACAGAGGTCGTAACAAAATGTTATACTTCAATCTGTTGACAGAGAGATATTACTTAGTAGACAAGGGCTATCCCGACAAACAAGGTTACATGGTGCCATACTCAAAAGTTAACTATCATAGGAACGAATTTGGTAAGGAGGCGCCGAGGAACCAAAGAGAAGGTTTAACCGTAATCATTCATCACTGAGAGGCACCGTCGAGAGATGTTTCGGTGTTATGAAGAAGAGGTGGAAGATTCTTAAAAATATGCCTAGTTATAGTATCGAAACTCAATTTGATATTATCATTGCGTGTTTTGGTTTGCACAATTTCTTGCTTCGCACATGTTAAATGATTCAAGTTTCGAGGATGATGATGTTGAAGAAGAGCCAGTTTACAATCCAAGTGAAGAAGGTTTTGATAATCACCAACGTGGCATGAAGGACACTCATGATAAAATTGTGCATGAGATTTGGGAGAACAATAGAGGTTGGTTGTAGTTATTGAACTTGTTGAACTTCTAGAACTTTTTGAACTTGGTGCGAATGGTTGTAATGGATGTTTTATGCTGAACTTATGAGCTTCATGAACTTCTTGAATTTATTTAACTTGATGGAAATGAAATTGCACAATACAATGAAAACACACAATACATGTCGAAAGACTTGAGCACATAAGCACAACCTAAGGGTGAACTGGAAAAACTTGAACACATATGACAAGGGTTGAGTGACGCATCAACGTAGTACGAAAAGGTCCAAATTCGGGATGAACCTACGAGTTTGGAAATGTTTTTAGAAAATAAATTACAATAACCTTAAGTTAATGTTTATCATAAACTTACCTGAAGAAGATTCTCCCACCACATATCATCCGTGGTAGTCTTAGAATCACGCCGTTCGTGGTAGTCTTAGAATCACGCCGGACTATATCCATGAATCGCACCCACCTACAATAATTTTGTTTTATAGTTTTCAATTTGGTTTTTAATACTTTAGTATCAAAACATGTACCCGTCTTGTCTTCGAAACAACTGGCAATGAATCCCCATTGGTATCGTCCTAGATTGCCCAATTCATCATGATATACTTGTACAACCTCAAGTAAATGGTCATTATATTCATCCAACCATAACATTGCCATCTGCAAATTCATATATCACAACTAATGATGCATATTTACAAGAGATAAAACATAGAACTCAAACTAAATGAAACTACAATTGTATAATGAAGTAACTAGAGAGAACTTACTAGGGAGAACTAACTAGGACATACAACTACAGATATGGTATTGCACACACATATATATTACAAGACAATTAATGACAACAACACAATTCTCTTCAATCATACTACACTACTATTGTCACGTGAAACAAAATTAATGACATCATGCCAATAGTACAAGTTTTTAGTCTTGCCATGTGAAAGTAAAGTGCCCACCTTACAAAACATTGTAGATATATCTAGTGTTACAATATAAACTTATAGAAAATATTAGACAATAATATAATTACAACACTGACACCCAAACAGACCATGACATTTTTATCCACCTCTTCAAGTCGTCACGATCCGAACAAACCTTTATATGTGCACTTGAAATGCTTGAAACTGTTTCATTAAGTTCATCAATCCTCACCTCCGCAACCATGAGTTGTGTTTCCAACACTTGAATCCTTTCTCTTTGTCTCTCTTGAACAGAGATTTGTTCATCGATACCTATGCCTAAAACAGCTAATGGGTGGGGCACGTATTGGGGTGGCGATGGAGGCGGCGAAGTAATCCGATTTCCATACCTATCATATTCCTGTAATCAACAACACAAAAAATGAATTGAACAACACAATATGATTCTGGAAAACGCTGCTTCAATTAGATAATGTAGTGGTTATATAGCATTACAAACTGATGTCCTACACCTTCTAGAACCATTCAGATATTTAAATATCTGAATCCATATAGAACATGGAACATGGTACGAATTCATTCAAGTACAATGAATTGGAACCAAATAACTGAATTGGAACTAAATAATATGGAACATGGAACATGGTACAAATTCATTCAATCACAATGAATTTTCTAACCAAGCAACAACTCATCTTTGCTAACCAAGCAAGAGCTAATGAAGTGAAGTTTGCACATAATTACTTTCATAAACTGGTCACATACAAACAAGTTCAATGAATCTAAAATTACCTTCTGAAACTTCAAATGGCATCAATGAACAAGAAAATGGCATCAATTTGTTGGCAGGAAACTTCAAATTGGTCTATCTCGTATGACCAATTTATTGACAGGAAACTGTAAAATTTTAACACAAATGCAATAAATCAAGTCAGGGCAAAACCAAAACATGACCAACTCTATAACCATAGACATAAATGAACAAGAAAATGGCATCAATTTGCCTACCTTCTGAAATGGAGTACCAAGGACACCTCCAGAACACCCAGATCTCAATGAGCTGAAAAGCTACAACACAAATGGAGCAAATGGAGAGGAACAAAGGCAAGATCTCTGAATTGCAACAGTTGAATATCTACAAAGAAATTTGAAGGCTGTAAAGAACAAATTTCGAACGATGTAAATTGTGACGTATAAACAAATTTCAAACCTCGAATTACAACACAAATGGAGCAAATGGAGAGGAACAACTACAATCGAACCCTAAGCATAAAATTTCAAACGCTGTACAGAAGGAATTTTGAACCCTAATAAAGAAATTGAAAGAAGGTGAATTGATGCAATTTCGAACCCAAGAAATTCAGACGCTGTAAAGAAGAATTTTCGAACCCTAATAAACAAATTTCGAAGCCTAAACAAATTTTGAACCTCGAATTGCTGAAGCTCGGTAGGTGGAAGCTCGAAGGAGGCTGCTCGATTGGACGAAGCTCGAAGCAGCAAGCTCTAATGGAGGACGAAGGACGAAGCTCGATGGAGGCCGCCCTATTGGAGGAAGCTCGAAGGTGGACGAAGTTCTTCGATTCATGAGAGAAGAAGAAGAGTAGATGCTCGAAGAGGAGGAACTGGGAGAAAGAAGGAGATCGATTAATGAGAGAAAGAAGGAGAACGAAGGAAGAAGGAAGAACTGAGAGAACGAAGATCGATTACTCTGAGTGGCATCGGGTTGTAATTAGAAGCATGTGACCAATAATACATGTAACAAAGATTCTCAGCTTTTTTTTGGGTATTATTTGCTTGAAATTTGATACACAATAATACATAGATAATACATGTTATACCGAACGGATTTTTAGAGAATTTTAATTCACATAATACACGTATCTGAAATCATACACATAATACACGATAATACGTATGCCGAAGGCATCCTATGTCTCATTTATAAACGTTCTAAATCTAGATTTTTAACTACAATTTAGTACTTGATATTCGAAGAATAACTATCCCTTTTTTCTTGCAATTCTATTAAAAAACTTCAAATTTTAATTGATTTTTCATAGTACAATATTCAAAATTGAACATCAAATAGTCTTCTATTAATTTTTAAATCCTACGACTCACACGATCCGATTTGATGATCCAATCCTAAGGATACCACGTGATTCGATCCTAAAATCTCGATTTTAATAACCTTGACTGCACGTATATAATTCTAAATTATTCTCAAACCTTATATGAAAATGGATCAATATAATTTGATGCCAAAGTTTTTTTTTGATAGCATGTTAACATTAAAATTCCTTTTATTAAAGACGATCGCTTACTAAACATCGCCTCCTAAATTCAAATCTGGATCAGTGTGAAGGGACAAATGCCCGCGACTAACCTACAAGGGGATGGGCAATTTGATTCACTTTTAGTAGTATCCATGTGGAAAATAGGAAACACTGAGTTGTGAAACTGGTTGGTAGTAAATAGTGTACCCTAATATAAACGTACGTTCCTCCAAATGCGACCAAAGGTTGTGCAATTATCACATGATATCCGTTCCTCCAGAATATTGTTTCCTTTTAAGAGATATTTTTTCTTTAAAATTATAATGAAAAAGGCATTTACATATATTACATCTTAAGAAAACTAGTTATGAAAAATTGATTATAACCTTTTTGTAGTACAAATCGATTTTAAATTATGCCATACTATGACACCAATTCAATGAGATTTTCTAAGAAATACTATTATATTTACTAGTTGTTATGTACTTCGTTAGCTTATTATTCTTACCGGTCAATATTCACCTGTATAATTAATTGTGAAACATCAAAGTCCCTTCAATTATTCATATTTGCGTACTTCTAATTAAAAATTAGTAATAGATTCAATAAATAAAAAATTGTACCTATGAATTGTAAGGCTAGAATAAAAAAGAGCTTTAAATAGAAGAGCTTGAATGTATATGTATGATATTTATACTAATAAAATATATAAAAATAAAATAAAATAAAATTTAAAACGTTCTTGACCAAGAAAGGGAGATGATCAAGTATTAACTGTTTAACGGAGAGGGAGATATAGGTGATTTTCGATATCTATCTATATATTAAAGGAGAGTCCTCTTGTTTATATGTTGGTCTAAGATTAAAACAGTTGACATGTCGCTCCTACATTAATTTCAATTAAAATTCATTTTTTAATGATGTCACATCATCATCCATATTATTAAAGATATTACTAGTCTAAGACCCGTGCCCTGCACGGGGTGATAATTAGAATATAAAATGATAAATATAGATGTGTAAATTTAAAATTTAAAATTAAAAAGACTATTACTTAACTCTTATTATAGTAAATAACAACATAATTTATGACATATTTTTTTATTTTGAAATTCAAAGAAATATAAGTCTCTTATATATAATTTAAGGATTCAACAATTTAGTAATATATAATCTTAATGTTTCCCTAGATTTGAAATCATATTTCCCAAAATTGTCATCATTATATATTTTGTACAAAGTCATATTATGAACGACTTTCAGACTAACATAACTTCATAAAAATAACAATATTCCACTCGAAACGAAAAAATAAGTTTACAAATTGGTTTGAAGGTTGAAAAAAAAAAAAGTTCTTTTATTTGGGTCAAAATGAAACCACTTAAACAAATGAGTGAACTTTATGATCTAATGAATAGATCTCGTTGGATTATAATAATGATGATATCTTATATAGAAGTGTTCGATCATTGAATTGGCTCTAATTATCTTATTCATCTAACAATATCTAAAATTTAAGATTTAATTGGTATTATTTGATAAATTAAGTCCAAATATTTCAACTAAAAGATGTCAAAATAAACAAAATATCTTCGTTGTATTAATGTGTGGGTTAAAATTATTGCAATGAATAACAAACATCTAAGAGGGTTTCATATTTTAAAATAATAATAAGTTTATTAAGATTTTTTATTTTATGGATTTTATAATTCCTAGGTTTTAAAAAAAAAGAGTAAGAAAACCTTGTATCTATTGTTTTTAAAAAGAGATCAAAATATTGGCTTGAATTCCGAACGAAAGAGTAAAAAATAGAATAGTATAATCAACTTCAATCATCAAGGAGAAACCACCACATCCGTTGCTTATATAAATTTATTCTATAGCAAATTGTAGAAAAGAAAAACAATGACAAAAACACAAAAAATCATATAGCAAAAACAATTTCGGTCAAAGGATGGAAAAATTAAAATCACCATATAACCTCCAAACAAAAAAGATATAAGGGAATTGAATTATATTAAAAAGATATAATATAATATAAGGTTGAGTGATTCGAAGAGAAAATAGCTTTAATTTTATCTCTTACCTAATAATTTATCTTTAAGAAATTCACTTTGATACACAATAAAACTTTTCTCAACAAAGTACAAATTATAAATAACTACTACGTAGTAAAAATCAAGTTTAAAAGAAATTTAGAGTACTAAGCAAGAATCAAATTACTAATCAAATTATTAACAAAATAGAAAATAAATTATGAGGAGTACTAAGAAAGAATCAAATCACATGTAAAATTATTAACAAAATAGAAAATAACTTAGGAGAATATTTCTCACCAAAAAAATATAGTAATTATTTAATTAGTGTGTTTTAATAATAAATTTTATTAATATACCTTCTAATATATTGTGATGTGACACCAATAAACATGTGTCAAATGGCGGTACCATCCTAAGGTTTAGAAATTAGATATAGATAGATATTTATATTGATATTGAATTTATTAACACTATAGTATGGGGGTCATATTAATTAATTCTAACAAATAAATAAAATATGTAGCTTACTAATTTAAGTAAGATTTCGCTTATCAAGATAATTTATTGGTTATAAATAATTTTTTTATTTATTTTAATAAACCAAATCTAAGAAATGAAGATTCTATGGTCCTACATTTATGGTGAAAGTTATTTAATATAAGTTAGTTTTTAAAAAGTATTCTAAATGTCATGTTGATGTAGCACAAAATAATAGAGGTTAATAGTTATTCTTAAATACATTGTTGACGTGGATCAATGGATGGTTGATACATGGTGGAGCAAACCTCAGCTTTAATAATTAGATATTAGATATAGATATTAATATTTATATTGGATTTATTAACACTATAGTATGGGAGTCATGTTAATTAATTCTAACAAATAAATAAAATATGTAGCTTATTAGTTAAAATAATATTTCGCTTATCAAGATAATTTACTGGATATAAATAAACCAAACCTAATAAATAAAGATTATATGGTTCTACATTTATGGTGAAAGTTATTTAATATAACGTTTGAGATGGAGAAAATATAGAACAGTTTGGTTTTCAAAAATCAGATATTATGGAAAAGAAGATTTGGTTTTCAAAAATATTTTTTAAAATTTATGTTGAAATCTTCCGTACCTTGCAAGCTTCTATTTTTAATTGTATAATTAAATTAAAAATTCAAAGAATAAGTAGAAGAGAGAGAATAGTAGAATGAATAGAAAATTGACATGTAGGATGTGGTAGGGCCAGAATGATTGTGTGAGTTTCAAAATGAGGAGCTTTAATATATAGGTGATTTTTCATCAGCCACGTCATCAAATCTATTAATTTATATACATTAAAAATATATATCAACAAAGAATTAGCATATTTGCTGAGATTTTTTACATTATTTAATTTTTTAAGAATTTTTAGTTTTTTATTAAAAACTTTATATCCTAGAATATTAATGATAATAACATTATTGATTATTATATTAGATAATCAAACCCTAAAATCTTATCAACTATATTAAGATTATTATATATTAAGTCCCTATAACCATATTGATTTGTTAACAATAAAATCATACTATACTGACTAAATTTATTATATATTTCTATTAACTTTAATTGTATAGATCTCGATCTAACATCTTTGTTAGCCTATTATATATAATAGTATTTGTCTTATATTATTATATAATACAACATGCATATATCGTGAATCATATTTGTGTAATTATAAAAAACCAAATTATATATTAATGTTATATCTTCAGTTTTCTTCTATAGCCTAACATTAAAGATGTGTATAATATAAACTATAATGGACAACATTATTTGTATGTTGTGAAATATTTTTTATATTTTTAATTAAGATATTATGTTTCTCACACTATTTATATTATATATATAGAACCAAAATAAAGTTTAGATATGTTTTTATTAATATTATATATTTTTTTATTTAATTAATCAAATTCCGTGCTGGCCATGGATGATCAACTAATTATTAATTTATTCGAATGTCTTTTGTCTATCACATACTCAATTGAACAACGGATTTCCAATAAATAACCTTGTATTTGAAAAAAATGCATATGTGAACGTTTAACATAATATGTTGAATTGCAATATTCATGTCCAAATTAAGTCCAAACCAAATCCAACCATCCATACACAAACAATTATTACAACGATATTATATTTTTCATTTCAGTGATGCTCATGCAAGGACATTATATTTAGACAAAAGTTCTTATTATACGGTAAAGTTACTTAGTACGTAACTCTCTTTTTCCTTTACAAATAGTTTTCTTAATCAGTTAGGTGTTTAGCTGTATATTAGGAGACGTTCAAATAGTTTTCTTAATCTATGATTCTACAACCGGTTCTCCTTACGACATTTAATGCAAACCTGTTGGGGAATTTGAATAAGTTTTAGAAACTTTTTGTACATGCTTAACTAAAATATATCGGCTTTGTCTCTTACATGCACTAAGAAGCAAGAGGTATTTAATAGAAATATGGAGTCGTTTATTATAAGTATACATGTATAATTCACTTTAATTATTAATAGCAATTTCTTTTATAACTTCACTTTTTATACAAGGACGTGACTTCCTTAATAAAATATAGCCAAGAGTACAGTTTTTTTTTAGACGAAACTGCTGCCATATATATTATAGATCTTGTTTCGCAAGGGCAATAATCCCCGGAAAAATATAAAAGGAAATTTTGCAACCATAATGCTTGAATTGATGCCTCAAAGCATGCTACGAACTCGGCCTCCATGGTGGATGATGCAATAATGGACTGTTTGGAACTTTTCCATGAAACGGCACCGCTAGCCAGCATGAACAAGCAACCAAAAGTGCTCTTCTTCGTATCCACACATCTAGCAAAATCTGAGTCCGTATAGCCAATCACCTCAAGGTGATCAGTATTCCTAAAAGTGAGCATAAGTTCCTTTGTCCCGTGTAAGTATCTCAGCACTTTCTTTGCAGCTTTCCAATGATCAATACCTGGATTGCTTTGATAGTGACCCAGCATGCCAACTGCAAAACTGATGTCTGGTCTATTGCAAACTTGTGCATATCCCAAACTCCCTACAAGAGACGCATAAGGGTAGTTTTTCATTCGATCACGTTCTAATTCAGTTTGAGGACATTGACTTAAGCTAAATTTGTCCCCTTTCTGAAGTGGAACAACATTAGGATCACATGCCGTCATGCCAAAATTTTCCAAAACTTTTATGATATAGGCCTTTTGAGACAAACCCAAAATCTTACGTGATCTATCCCGGAATATTTCTATCCCAATCACATAAGAAGCGTGATACAGCCTCACCTAGGCTAAAACCGATCTAGACCTCCATACAAACACACACAAACAATAAACACAAGCTTCAACAGAATTCTGATTTGCAACAGAATTGAAAGGATGCAAATAACCCGGAAATGGAAAAGGAAATAGACAGGATAGAAGATGATTGAAACCAAGTGCAATCAACAACAAGACCAAAGGCTTTGATGGCCTAGAACCGAGCTGTAATGCTGCACAAAACCCCAATCCTACAACCCTACACAACCTTCACGTGGAGGAGGCACAAGGAGGAGCTCTATGAGTTTGCAAACACCAAGTCTATTAAGCTTGACATAGCCAAATCATCTAGAGTAAATACAAGCAATCCGCTCATCACACACATGAGTTCAAAAGCTCTCTTTTGCAAGGGAGAAACAACAAGTGTTTAGCAATTCTGAACTCCCAAATAAGGAAGACAAGGGAGGCTTAAATAGGTGGACTAGCCGGCCCTTGGTCTCCTAAAAACACACATTAAATGTCCTAAAAACACATAAGCCACACGGCTTCCAAACACACATAAAATGCAATAGTCTTAAGTGCAAATGGGAAATGATAGTAAGGTCTTCAAGCCATCTTCTTGTAGTTTCTTGGCTCTTGATCTAGTGATGAAATCAACTTCAAGTAGAGGTGCTCCTGCATCATTCCCTCCTCCTTAGAAAAGATTCGTCCTCGGATCTTCAATGTGGTCAAGCCGAGGGGAGGACTTCTTCTAGCTCTTATAATGCAGCACTTCAAGCACCGTTCCTTTGCCAACTTGTCCTTAGCTTTGCCCGCCTTTGCTTGATGCATATGATCCTTCCAAGGCTGTAGAGGACTTGAGCTTCTATGGCCACCGATTTGATGGACTTCTTCATAAACAAATGGCAACTTCATCTCCACCTTGCCTTCACTAACCATCTCCTTATCTTGATAGTTACTTGGCTCGTCCACCTTGAGTTTGTCTTTATTTATCTTGTGTTCCTTCATAGGAGGAGCTCTCATACTTCTGGGGTGCAAGGCTTCCAATTGAGCGCTTATGGTAGCTAGATTATCATCGGGTTGAGCTTGCAAAAGTGGAGCGCTCATACTTATGGGGCGCAAGGCTTCCAATCGAGCGCTTATGGTAGCGAGATTATCATCAGGTTGAGCTTGCAAAAGTTGAGTAGGGTGAGGGGCTGCTTGGCTCTTAAGGACGTTTACATCAGCCGTGAGGGCTTTAATACTATCTGTGAGGTACTTAAGGATGCTATAAACCTCCGGTTGTAGGGGTGTGGGGCTCCTACCATTGGCCCTCTCATTGCCCTCTTCTTCATAATCCCTAGAGTTAGACATGATCAAAGCAAAACAATCACAGAAATAGGTGATGTTAGATTGATAATAACAACTCTCATTGTTTCCCAAACCAAGTGTTTGATCACACAACTCTCTTGTTGCTTGTATTCCTCTAACTTGATGTTGATTTGTCAAGATCAAACCCTTCAATATGGTGCCTATTCACTCAAAGAGTCCAATTCAGTTTTGAAACGAAGAAAAGGAATCACTCCTCTCAGATTGCTAGAATGAGGCAGCAACCTAGTGTTTAAGCACAAATTTAAGCCTTAGAATAGGTGATTACCTTCAAATAGAGCCTGGATTGAGTCAAGAAGGAGCTCGGCCTTGTCTAACCTTGTCAAACCTTGAAGAATGTGGGGTTATGGACTAGGTGTCTAAGGCAATAGGGTAGGCTCAAGGGCTCTTGGCAATCCCTTGTTCTCCTTCTTCAAAGCAGCCTCGGAAAGGACTTAACAAATCGGTTCTGATGTCTTTGTTCAATTCTGGAAGAGAAGAACCCGGTTCGTGTCCTTAGACCGTAGTGTATTGCTGGATGGTAGGCTTTCTAACCCGGGTTGAGAGAGGAGCCGGGTTAAAAAAAGGGAACAGAACAGAGCTGGTCTGATGTAGACTTACTAACTCGGAGTGAGGGTTGGACCGGTTTAAAAGACTCTGGACCGTTCTAAATTCTGCGGTTTATTTTCTTTTACTTGGTCCGCCTGATTTTTATAATTAAAGGACCTTGGCTTTTTCTTTTCTTTTTTTTTTGAATTTGAATTACTGAATTACAAGAATATACAAGAAATCTAGTAATTGGAAACTTAAAATGAGGGAAATTGCTGCCCAGATTTTAGGGGGAGTGGTTGAGCAGTCAAATGGACTAAAAACAGGCCTGATTTTAGGGGGGAGTGGTTGAACAGCTACCTAGACGTAGGGAGGTGATTTGGCTAGGTGTTTAATTGATTTTCCTTGTAATTTCTGCCCTTCTAGTCGTCCCCCTTGCTGCACACTCAAGGACAATGAAGAACAACAAGAACAATTGAAGAACATCAACCAAAAAGCTGGCTAGATCTTCGTCTCCTTTGGTTTTTCGCAAGATCAATGGAGTGTTTAGGCTAAAGGATTTGACAAGGGTGAGACCATGCCTATTGACCTTCTTTCTCTCAATTCAAGCTGTTCTTTAGGCATTCAAACCTGCACACAAAAACCTCACAAAAATCAGAAACTTCTCGCAGAATAGATCAACACTCAAACATGAACCATAGATGGTTAGATTGATGCTCAAAGGGAGTTTGATGATGTGTATGGGGTCAGCCGGCTCTGATAACACTTTGATACCGCCTCACCTAGGTTAAAACCGATCTAGACCTCCATACAAACACACACAAACAATAAACACAAGCTTCAACAGAATTCTGATTTGCAACAGAATTGAAAGGATGCAAATAACCCGGAAATGGAAAAGGAAATAGACAGGATAGAAGATGATTGAAACCAAGTGCAATCAACAACAAGACCAAAGGCTTTGATGGCCTAGAATCGAGCTGTAATGCTGCACAAAACCCCAATCCTACAACCCTACACAACCTTCACGTGGAGGAGGCACAAGGAGGAGCTCTATGAGTTTGCAAACACCAAGTCTATTAAGCTTGACATAGACAAATCATCTAGAGTAAATACAAGCAATCCGCTCATCACACACATGAGTTCAAAAGCTCTCTTTTGCAAGGGAGAAACAACAAGTGTTTAGCAATTCTGAACTCCCAAATAAGGAAGACAAGGGAGGCTTAAATAGGTGGACTAGCCGGCCCCTTGGTCTCCTAAAAACACACATTAAATGTCCTAAAAACACATAAGCCACACGGCTTCCAAACACACATAAATGCAATAGTCTTAAGTGCAAATGGGAAATGATAGTAAGGTCTTCAAGCCATCTTCTTGTAGTTTCTTGGCTCTTGATCTAGTGATGAAATCAACTTCAAGTAGAGGTGCTCCTGCATCATTTAATGTGTGTTTTTAGGAAGCCGTGTGGCTTATGTGTTTTTAGGACATTTAATGTGTGTTTTTAGGAGACCAAGGGGCCGGCTAGTCCACCTATTTAAGCCTCCCTTGTCTTCCTTATTTGGGAGTTCAGAATTGCTAAACACTTGTTGTTTCTCCCTTGCAAAAGAGATCTTTTGAACTCATGTGTGTGATGAGCGGATTGCTTGTATTTACTCTAGATGATTTGTCTATGTCAAGCTTAATAGACTTGGTGTTTGCAAACTCATAGAGCTCCTCCTTGTGCCTCCTCCACGTGAAGGTTGTGTAGGGTTGTAGGATTGGGGTTTTGTGCAGCATTACAGCTCGGTTCTAGGCCATCAAAGCCTTTGGTCTTGTTGTTGATTGCACTTGGTTTCAATCATCTTCTATCCTGTCTATTTCCTTTTCCATTTCCGGGTTATTTGCATCCTTTCAATTCTGTTGCAAATCAGAATTCTGTTGAAGCATGTGTTTATTGTTTGTGTGTGTTTGTATGGAGGTCTAGATCGGTTTTAGCCTAGGTGAGGCTGCATCAAAGCGTCTCCCATATCTTTCATTTCAAAGTTTTGAGAAAGAAAGTCCTTGGTTTCCCGTAATAAGCCAAGGTCACTACTTGCTATAAGGATATCATCGACATATAGGACCAGAAATGCGAACTTACTCCCACTGATCTTCAGGTATATACATTGATCTTCAGGTATATACACTGATCAACTATGTTTTCAGTGAACCCAAAGGTGGTAATGGTATCATGAAACTTAAGGTACCATTGCCGAGAAGATTGCTTTAATCCATATATCAACTTATTTAACAAACAGACCTTATTTTCCTTTCCTTGTATAATGAAGCCTTCTGGCTGGGCCATATAGACTTCTTCTTCTAAACTTCCATTCAGAAATGACGTTTTCACATCCATTTGATGTAACTCTAGGTCAAAATGAGCTACTAACGCCATGATTATGAGAAGAGAATCCTTCTTAGATACTGGAGAGAAGGTCTCATTATAATCGGTGCCCTCTTATTGATGGAATCCTTTAGCCACGAGTCTAGCTTTATGTCCTTCGATTTTACCAAGAGAGTCGCATTTGGTCTTATAGACCCACTTACAACCGACTTTCTTATGTCCTTCTGGTAAATCGACCAACTCCCAAACCTGATTTGTGGCCATTGATTTCATCTCTTCGAACATGGCATCAATCCATTTTTCAGAATCTTTGCTTTTCATGGCTTGTGAATACGTAGCCGGATCTTTCGCCATTCCATTGTTAAATTCAATGGCTTGTGAATACATAGCCGGATCTTTCGCCATTCCATTGTTAAATTCACATTCTTGCAAATACAGAATGTAATCATCTGAAATAGCTGGTCTTCTTTGTCTTATAGACCTCCTTAATGCTATCTCATGTGCTGCATTCGTATTCGGTTCAATGGCAATAGGCTCATGATGGAGTACGTGGTCATTGACAATTGGTTCTACGATATTGTCTGGGCCAACGTCATTAGGTAGAATAGTGTTAATCGAGATCCTATGCACGGGAATCGGTATATGTGCCCGAATCTCTCTAATGGCCATTTCTCTAACTGTATTACTCCCACTGATTTCGCCATTTTCAATGAATTTGGCATTACCGGTTTCTACAATTCTGGTACTATGATTAGGACAATAAAATCTATACCCTTTTGATCTTTCTGGATACCCGATGAAGAACCCACTTATGGTTTTTGCATCGAGTTACCGTTCATATGGACTATAAATGCGTGCCTCTGCTGGACATCCCCAAACGTGTAAATGTTTCAAACTGGGTTTCCATCCTTTCCACAACTCAAATGGTGTTTTAGGAACAGCCTTACTGGGAACCCGGTTCATGACATACACAACAGTCATGAGAGCATGCATCCACAATGATATGGGTAAATTAGAGTTACTTAACATACTCCTAACCATTTCTAAAAGTATACGATTACGTCTCTCAGCAACACCATTCATCCATGTCGAACCAGGTATTGTGTACTGAGGTACTATCCCTAATTTTTCAAGAAGTTTAGCAAAAGGACCAGAACGTTGTCCTGAATCATCATATTTACCATAAAATTCACCACCTCTATCAGACCTAATAATTTTCACCTTTTTACCTAATTGTCTCTCAACCTCTGTTATGTAGGATTCTACTGCATTCACATATTGAGATTTGTCATGTAAAAGGTAAAGATAACAATAACGTGAATAATCGTCAATAAAGGTGATAAAGTATTTTTCTCCTCCAAATGAAGGATAATCGAAAGGTCCGCATATGTCTGTATGTATAATTTCAAGCAGTTCAGTACTTCTTGTGGCTCCTTTCTTGGTGTGTTTAGTTTGCTTACCTTTAATGCAATCTACACAAACCTCAAAGTCAGTGAAGTCGAGACTCGGATGAATCTCTTCTTTCACTAATAGCTTAACTCTTTCTTTGGATATATGACAGAGCCTCTTATGCCACAAAAGGCAGAACTTTCACTTGACCTTTTACGTTTCAAATTCACTTTAGGATGCAAGGTTACTAGGGATTCAGAAAAGAAATTATCAAGAATAATTTGATATAAACCATTAATTAAAATTCCTGAATCAACTAAGTTATCATTCTTAAACAAACTGAAACGTCCATCCCCAGTAGATGAATTAAAGCCATCAAGATCAAGTTTAGAAAAGGAAATCAAATTGCGTGAAATAGAAGGAACATAAAGAGTATTTTCTAAATCTAAGTGAAATCCAATACTTAAAACTAAACGAAAGGTTCCAATGACTTCTACTGGTGCTTTCATCCTATTCCCCATATAGAGGTAAGCTTCATGTGGTTTTATGTTCCGGGTTGTAAGGTATCCCTGCATCGAGTTTGAAACGTGAAAATTAGATCCAGAATCAATCCACCATGTATTAGAAGGTGCTTCTACAAATTTAGATTCAAAACATACAAAAGCCAAAGGCTTACCCTTCTTTTCGAACCATTCTTTGCGCTTTATGCAATCCTTCTGAATGTGCCCATTCTTTTTGCAAAAATGACAGTTATCATTCTTCTTACTTTTCTTTGGTGGTGGTACTGGACTTGTTGGAAGAGTTATTCTTATCGGAGGAACCCTTTTTATTATCCCTCCATTCTTTCTTTCCGAATTTCTGCTTCCCATTCCCATGCATGTAGTTTGCATTCGGTAAGTGGCTGCTTTGCTGCTTAATTCTAGTCTCTTCTTGAACCAGATTATTGGTCAATTGATTCACATTCCACGTTTCCGTAATCGTGTTATAATGAGTCTGAAAAGGACCATACTGTTGAGGCAAAGAGTTAAGGATAAACTTGACTAGGAATGAATCCTCTACTTTCATGCCTAGTTTACCCAATTTTGCAACCAAATTAGTCATGTAAAGTACATGTTGCTGCATGGTTTTGGAGCCATCATAACGGGTAGTTGTGAGTTCAGCCATAAGTTTCCCGGCAACAGCCTTGTCACCAGGCTTAAAGCCTTTAGTGATTATCTATAAGTACCCTTTAGCGGTTAAGGTATCACTTTCAGGAATTGAAGACTTAATATTGGATGATGTTGTGAGACGTAGGAACTTCAAGCATAGTTTATTGGCTTTAGTCCAAGCATTATGGGGCAATTTCTCTTCTGCTGTGGACTCAGCCGTAAGGTCAGCTGGCTTATCCACAGTCAAGCCCGAGTCTATCTCAAGTACACCCAAATAAAACTCCACATGCTCTTTCCACTCATTATAGTGTCCATCTAGTTCGAGAACAGAGTTGATAAAGGAGTTAAGCTGTGCTGGTTGAGAAACTTCAATACATAGTTTCAACTTATAATCATTAGATTTTTGAGGCAATAAAGTAAAATGGCATACATGACTAAGATTTTAACGTACATGAATGATTTACTTCTTACAAATTAAACAAGTATGTTATCTGCGGATATCCAATACATGCTTAATCACATAAATAAACCATCTACTTAATGGCCATATTCTTCTTATGATGCACGGTCTACCTGTGGGTATACCATCATGCTAAGAATTAAACCAATCATTGATATTACTTAGTCTGACATCCAAAGCGTGCTTTGAATCTACTGTGGCAGATTGCAAACAATTATATGAATGTCATATTTGTGTGATTCAACATTCAAGACATGCTTTTGAATCTATTATGGTAAATTTCAAATTTTAATATGAATGTTTCTTAATTGTGAAATATAATCACTACATAAATATCAAATATTCATAACAAGAGAACAATTAAATAATCAAGCCATTATTAGATCAGCATATTGGGCCCTTTAATTAAGCATATTGGGCCATGCTATTTTTGCATACATCA
The DNA here is from genome assembly GCF_046119375.1 of Phyllobates terribilis. Lineage (NCBI taxonomy): Eukaryota > Metazoa > Chordata > Amphibia > Anura > Dendrobatidae > Phyllobates > Phyllobates terribilis. The sequence continues at coordinate 9,811 of NW_027367389.1, read as the reverse complement.
AATCAGGATGGACAACAGCAAATTGGGCCCTTTAATTAAGCATATTAGATCAATATATTGGGCCCTTTAATTAGCAATCAACATAAACCCAGTACATCAAATCCAAATTTCCTCTTACTTACAACCCACAAAATCATCTTTGAGCCTTGATGAAGTATTCGAACCCAAAAAAAAAAACACAGAATACAACGCAAACATCATAAACCTAGTAATACTCGCATTTGAAGAGGAAAGGCGTTCATAATTTCAAAAATAAACTCCTGATTGCAAGTGGTAGAAGTAAACATGCCCAAATGTAAACATGCCCTAAGTTACACTCCTGATTGTAAGTGGTAGACTACACAGGCCCAAATGTAAACAGGCCCTAAGTTGCACTCCTGATTGTAAATGGTAGACTAAACATGCCCTAATTTAAACAGGCCCTAAGTTGCACAAAATCTGCAAGGCCCTAATTTACAAGCAATTTAAGTAGAAATTTAAACAGGCCCTAATTTGAAGAGAAAAGGGAGCGGATCGGAATCGAGCGATGATGGGCTTGAAATTGGGCATGTGGATGGAGAAGACAATGAGCGTGAAATATATTTCCGTGAAAAAGGCCCGATTTTTGCAAGCAAAAAATTTAATTTACATACAACGTTCAGTCATATAACATAAAACAAAATTTAATTTAACCAATTTGCAAGAATCAAACAAGTTTAAAGCGGAAACAATAATACTAGCATGATTCTTCGATTATACGAACGAAAAAGATGATCTTTAACCCGAAGCGACTGATACCACATGTAAACTTAATTCTATCTATATAATGATATTAGGATCTTTGATCATGCTTTTAGTTACGTAAACATACCGGTAGACACCGTGATTGAGAGAACGATGATATTTTATTGATCGCGATAGACCGAGCTTATGGAAATCGCCTTCTCTCTTAGCCTCTTTTTTCTCTACTTAATATTCTTAGGAGAAAATAGAGAACGTAATATTGTGATACCCTATTAATGATTAATGGGTCTCTTAAATAGGTAGAGACAGGGGCCAAAATCCTCTAAAGATATATTTTAACTTATCATCAAAGTTAATAAATAATAAACATATCTTTAGTTTTAATAGAAGATTTTAATTTCTTTCTTTATTCTTATTTTATCAAATCAGCATATTCCATAAAATAAACTTAATGTTATATGGGCCACATAATGGTATTTAATGAATATCTTACAAATTATTACAGAAGATTACATCATTTCTCTCGGGTATACTTAAAATAGCGACAAATGTGTCACTTTACTTCCTACCCGAGATATGTGATTACAAGAAAAGACAGTAAAACATTTATTAGAAACATATATATCATTCAATACTAATCCAAGATAAGAATGGCTGCACTACTACAAAAAGAGTCAAATACCCCATAGCAAATATCTCGGGCGTGTATTACACGAGATATAAAGCTGAAAATAATTAACCACATATCATATACACCATACGTGAAAATAGTCCATGTTATATAGGAAATCAAATATCACCGGACGTGTATTACTCGAGATATAAAGCTGGATTTTTTTAAAAACCAATCTAATACCTCATATATGTAGGAAATCAGATACACCATTTTCATTATCATGAGATACAAAGCTTCTTGATAAAACCAATCTTATATACACTTGAGCTCCCAATCTAATACCTCATATGTAGCCATGGGCCGTGGCATATAAATAATTCTTAATACCCCATATGTAGTCCGTGGGCCGTGATATATATCAAATTTAACTAAAGGCGCTTCCTCTTCAATATCCCACCTTCTTGCGCGCTCCCCTTTTCATAAACCATCTTTACGCGCTTCCCTTCTTCATCACCTTCGACCTCGGGCGCGCTTCTTCATCCAGTTCTTCATCCCCTTCTTCATTCCCTGCTAGTCTCATCTGTTAGTCTCATCCAGTTCTTCATCCCCTTCTTCATTCCCTGCTAGTCTCAATCGGTTAGTCCTCTTCGATTTTAGTTTTCACTGTGCGATTTGTTATTGGATGTTTAGTGTTGATTCACTGTGCGATTTGTTATTGGAAGTTCACTGCTAGTTTCCATTGGTTAGTCCCGTTTGATTTTACTGCTGAGATTGTGGTGTGAAGACTGAAATTGATTTTACTGTTGAATGGCCTTGTATTTATTCATAATTTTAATGCTGAGATTGTAGTGTGAAGAACTTCTGTCGTTATTGAAGTTCCCTGCTAGTTTCCATCACTTGTTTCTGATTCATTCTTTCTTGTTAGTTTATAGAATCTGTACCTTGCATATGCCTCTAAAACCCTAGAATAAGTCACAACTTTTGTCGTTTGGCAGCTAATTTCTATTCATCACTCTTTCCAGTTGAATTGTGGATTTGGGAGCCTTCACATTGGCTTATGGCTTAATAATTATTTCTTGTTGTCTGAATGAATGCTTCTTTCTTTCCTATGATATCCTTCACACCTTCTTTGATCAGGCAATTAGGGTTGAAGGTATGTTTGTGTTAATAGAGGTAGAACTCAAGTTTAGAGATTGAAACCTGGAATTTGGTGAATAGGTGTATTCCTTTTAGGTACAGAAATTCCTCTTACTGCAATGGAGCCTCTAGAGAACAGATTGTTGAAGTTCTAATGATAACCTCTGCTAGGACCAGGTCTTTTGTTTCATAAGGTAAACATTAACCTCTTTAACATAGATTAGAGTTTGATTTGAAATAAAAACATTGAATTGTAAACATACAGGGAGGTTGGGAAGATGATGAGACTGTGAAGCAAGCAACAGTGCATGAAGCCATGGAAGAGGCTGGTGTGAAAGGAGATCTAATGGTGATAATTTCTCAAGTTTTGTTTCCACATGAATTAGTGTTATTCTAATACATTTGATTTGATATGATAATCAGGGTGGCTTAGGTGTGTATGATTTCAAGAGCAGAACACTCCAAGATGAGTATTGTCCTTCAGGACTGTGCAAGGCTGAAATGTGTAGAGAATTGATATATAGGGCGATGTTGAATGTGCCTATGTCTTCCTTGATTTTTGTCTATAGATCTAGCTATCAGGTGCATTTTTCGTTGTCCTTGCTTTGATGCTTTACACTTTTATCTACTACTTATTCTTGTATACTTATACAAGAGCACATATCATTCTTGAGAGCTCTATTAATCTACACCATAAACTGTGCAGTGATTTGCTTGAAGAGAACATATCGTTCTGGAAGTGTGTGGTGGCTACTTAATCAATAATTCACTGAAATTTGAAGAGGGCAATAGATTTCGAGGGGCTCATAGCTCAGTTAAGCCAACAGAGTGTCATAGAAGTGTGGTATGCATGCTTAAGTTTATACTTGATCTCTTTTGCGTGTGATTTGGTGTAATAAACGTCTCTCATAACCTGTTGTGGCAGTTGATGGTCATCTCTATGACATAGCGACATCTACCAAATCTGAACTTGGTGCAGTTGGTCATCTCTGTGACATAGCGGCATCTACCAGTTCTGAACTTGGTGCAGGTAGAACTTGGTGCTATTTTAACTTGTTATGGGTGCATCTAGAGCTTTTCTAAATGGAATATGTTGATACAAATGCTTAAAAAAGGTTTCTGTCTGCACTGGCAGATTTTGCTTCCTCATGTGTTATGCGTCCTGGGATGATATGCTCTCGTCCTGTGTTATGCGTACTATTTTAAATTGTTTTGGTTTATGCTAATCAACTTCTTTCTGTAAGATTAGTTCTTTATTTTTCTTATCTACCCGAGATTAATATATATCATGTAGTTTGTATAACAAGATCTGCATCTTGACGTTGTTCGAATTGAAAAGTGTTTCTTTCCATCTATATGTTAGAGCTAGGATCAGATTAGTACCCTCTTGCATTTTAGCTATTTTAAATGCATGATCTCTTGTATTCATTCTTTGTTGTTGCTTTTATCATGCTTTTTCTCATTTAGAAGGAGATCTAAATGCAGCATTGCAGTTGTCACTGGAATTTCTTCAAGAGCTCCTTTGGATATGTTACCTCATCAAATGATTCTATATATGATAGATGCCTCACAATCAACTGGTGCAGGTTTCCTTCAATTTTTATTTGTGATAACATTTAAATTTTATCTCAATAAGAACTTCCAATCATTTTTACATTTTTTGTCTTGTAGTCAACTTTGAACTTGCAAGTTTGGCTCTTGAAATGTGGTTCAGATGACATTCTTTTTATGGAGGAATCTTTTAACTTTGGCAGAGGCATGTTTAAATATCAAATATATAACACAATATACGTTTGCATAACTACATGTGGTGACATTAATCTTTTACTCTAACCTTGTGTAATACATAAATTTGGTTGTTGATGCTATCAATAACAAACTGTCCATAACTGAAGCAGTTTGTAATGACTTGTGTGTTACGCCTTTGATGACAGAAGTTGTTCATAAGAAGCTTATGTGGATTTTCCCTTTGTGCATTAAATCTTGTGAGCCATATCATATGCTTGTGTTCTACATTGTGCTCCTATATTTGCTTGTTTATTTCAAGGGTTATAATTTTTGTATTGCATTCTCTATTGTTGATAACTACAATAAACTATCATCTCTAGTGACTTCTGATCTGAAAGTAAATACTATGTGATGCTAATTTACTTCACAAACTATATACACATGTTAGTATGATGTGATAGTACTATTTCTCTTCAGATTATTTCCATAAAATCTCAAGAGGTTCCTTGATAAATTTGGACATAGAAATCCCTACTGGCCAGACATTTTCTAACAAGCTCTGATCTCACCTTTCTTTAGGAAAACATTTGTGTTGTGAAGGATATTTTGCCCAGAGTTTGAAACTCAGAACTATCTCAAATAGCATATGGCAAAGTATTGCACCAAAGAAAAACTCTTATCTACAACTTCCCTATATGCTGCTTGATGCCAGCCTCACAAAGGCTATGACCGATCTAGACCTCAAATGGAACACACAACAAGCATTCAACACACAATATACAAGGGCGGTGACCTAGAAAACAGATCCAGATTAAAAACAGAATTGAAGCTACAATTGAATGCTGAAATAGCACGGAATTTGAAAGGGAAATAGACGAGATAGAAGATGATTGAAACCAAGTGCAATCAACAACAAGACCAAAGGCTTTGATGGCCTAGAGCCGAGCTGTAATGTCACACGAAACCTCAATCTTACAACCCTACACAACCTTCACATGGAGGAGGCAGAAGGAGGGGCTCTATGAGTTTGCAAACACCAAAGCTACTGAGTTTGACATAAACAAAACATCTAGAGTAAGGCAAGCAATCCTAATCAACACACACATGAGTTCAAGAGCTCTCTTTCTATGGAGAAACAACAAGTGTTTTTAGCAATTCTGAACTAGCCGAAATAACATGCCAAGGGAGGCTTAAATATGGTTGACTAGCCGGCCCTTGGTCTTCAAATAACACAGATTAAATGTCCTAAAAACATAGAAGCCACGCGGCTTAAAACACACATAAAATGCAATTGTCTTAAGTGCTAAAATGGGAAAGATAGTAAGGTCTTCAAGCCACCTTTTTGGACTCAAAGGTGAGTAGAGTCCTAGATTTGCCACATGTGTCCTCAACTCTCATAGATGTACCTTGAAGGCTGAATTGAGTGACAAATGTGGTCAAGTCCTCTTGTAGTTGCTTGGCTCTTGACCTTTCTATGGTAGGTGCTTCCCTTGGTGGATCTTCAAGGGATGGTCCTCCATCATCCTCCCCTCCTTGGAAAGGATTCGACCACGAATCTGTAGGTGTGCCCTCATGTTCTTCATAGAGTGTAAGATCAGCCACATTGAAGGTAGCACTAACACCATAGTCATCCGGGAGGTCCACAACATAGGCATTGTCTCCTACTTTCCTTAGGATCTTGAATGGTCCATCTCCCCTTGGAGCTATCTTGGAGGCTCTCTTTGTAGGGAATCTCTCCTTCCGCAAGTGCACCCACACCAAGTCTCCTGGTTTGAAGATCACTCTTCTCCTTCCTTTGATGTTCCTAGCAGCCACATCATACCCTAGTTGCTCCAATCTCAGCTTGGTCCTTTCATGTAACTCCTTTATGAACTCCACCTGTCCTATTAGCATCAAAATCTACTCGCTCCTTCATAGGAAACGGTACAAGATCTAGTGGGGTTAAAGGGTTAATACCATAGACACATTCAAAAGGACTTAGAGTTGTGGAAGAATGTTTTGCCCTATTGTAAGCAAATTCAGCATGTGGCAATACATCTTCCCCATGACTTTAAGTTCTTTTTAATGATTGTCCTTAGTAGGGTACCAAGTGTTCTATTGCTGACCTCAGTTTGGCCGTCGGTTTGGGGATGACTTGAGGTAGAAAACAAGAGTTTAGTACCAAGTTGTCCCCAAAGAGAACGCCAAAAGTGACTCAAGAACTTTGTATCCCTATCACTCACAATTGTTCTAGGAATCCCATGTAGTCTTACCACTTCTATAAAGAAAAGAGTTGACACATGTGAAGCATCATCAGTTTTGTGACAAGGAATAAAGTGAGCCATCTTAGAAACCTATCTATAACCACAAAAATTGAATCTCGGCCCTTCCTAGTCCTAGGTAGTCCTACAATTAAGTCCATACTTATATCTAGCCAAGGAGAGGAGGGTGTAGGTAGTGGTGTGTAGAGTCGATGGGGTTTCACTTTAGACTTTGCTTTCAAACACTCTAAACATCTTTTAAGTACATGCTCAGCATCTTTCAACATATGAGGCCAATAGAAATGTTCTCTAAGCATAGCATAAGTTTCGTCACGGCCAAAATGCCCCATTAGACCTCCCTTGTGTGATTCCTCAACAAGCAAGAGCCTTAATGAGCACTTAGGTATACAAACCTTACTTGCCCTAAAAAGGAATCCATCAAACAAGTAAAAACACTTATCATAGGACCCTTTTGTTAGGCAATGTCTTATAGATCTCCCCAAAATCAGAATCACAATCATAAAGTTCTTTAATGTAAGAGAACCCTAGCACCTTAGAATCAAGTTGAACAATCAAAGTATGTCTCCTAGAGAGGGCGTCGGCCACTATGTTATCTTTTCCTTTCTTATACTTGATTATGTAAGGAAATGTTTCTATAAATTCCATCCATCGACCATGACGCCTATCTAAATTATCTTTTCCTCTTAGATGCTTTAATGACTTGTGATCTGTATGTAACACAAACTCACTTGGCCAAAGATAGTGTTGCCAAGTTTTCAAGACCCTAAAAAGTGCATACAACTCTCTATCATAGGTAGAATAGTTAAGACACGCACCTTTGAGCTTTCACTAAAGAAAGCTATGGGTCTACCTTCTTGCATCAACACACCACCAATTCCTATACCTGAGGCATCACATTCTACTTCAAAGGGTTTTGCAAAGTTTGGTAGAACTAGGAGAGGTGCATTGGTCAATCTGATCTTGAGCTCTTCAAATGCAGCCTCTTGTGCCTTGCCCCATACAAATATGTGTGTTCTTCTTGGTAAGCTCCGTGAGTGGTGAAGCTATGGTGGAGAAGTCTTTCACAAACCGCCTATAGAAGCCGGCTAATCCTTGAAAGCTCTGGATTTGTCCAACATTGGTGGGTGTAGGCCACTCCTTGATTGCCCTTACCTTCTCTTGATCAACTTCTAAACCTCTTGAGCTGACCACAAACCCTAGAAAGATAACTTCATTAGTGCAAAAATCACTTTTTTTTCATATTAGCATAAAGATGATCAAGTCTAAGTGTGGATGATACTTCCCTGAGGTGTTGCTCATGCTCTTGTAGGGTTTTTCTATAGATTAGGATGTCATCAAAATAAACCTCTACAAACTTCCTATATAGCTCCTTAGGACATAGTTCATCAACCTCATGAATGTAGAAGGGGCATTGGTAAGACCAAATGGCATCACACAAGCCACTCATAAAGCCCAAACTTAGTCTTGAAGGCTGTTTTCCACTCATCTCCCTCCTTCATTCTGATTTGGTGATAGCCACTTCTCAAATCTATCTTAGAAAACAATGTAGCACCATAAAATTAATCAAGCATATCATCAAGTCTAGAGATAGGTGACGTAATTGATTGCGGTGTTGTTTATATCTCGGCAATCTACACACTAATAGGACCGGTACCGCACATGGTGACTTACTTACCCTTATGTAGCCCTTGTTGAGAAGCTCTTGTACTTGATCTTCGAATTATATGCTCTCTTGATGGTTCATCTTATAGGCCGGTCTGTTTGGCAATGAAGCTCCCGGGATTAGGTCTATTTGATGCTCAATCCCTCTAAAAGGTGGTAGCCCTAATGGTAGCTCTTCCGGGAATATGTCATTGAACTCTCAAGTAGATTCTGGATTGATGGGGGCAGATTAGTAAGGTTGCCTTCGGCACTAGCAAGGGTGTGCTTCTTTGGCTTGATCATTGTCATGACTCTAGTGTTAATGGGTAGATACATCTCCTCCATCTCAGCCTTGGACGACAGAAGCATATTGCCATTGTTCATCTCCTCTTCTTTCTCCTTCTCTTTGGCCTTAGTCTTCTCAAACTCTTGAGCAGCCTGTAATGGAGTCATAGGACACAAGGTAATAGATCTTCCATGAAACTTAAACATGTGTTTGTTAGTATAGCCATCATGAGTAACCTTCCTATCAAATTGCCATGGTCTACCTAATAAAAGATGACAAGCATTCATAGGGACCACATCACATAGCATAGTGTCTTGGTAGAAGCCTATTTTAAAAGCTACATTAACCTGCTTGGTGACTCTTAATTCACCACATTCATTCATCCATCTGAGCTTATAAGGCCTTTTGTGTGAAGTAGTAGGAAGTTGTAACTTAGATACCAATGTAGTACCAGCTATGTTGGTACAACTACCTCCATCTATAATCATATTGCACACCTTTCCTTTAACAAGACATCTGGTATGGAATAAATTATCTCTTTGACTAGCTTCATCCATAGTTGCTAACACATGCAAAGTTCTTTTACAAATTAGGCTATCTCCATGCTCATATTCTAATTCCTCACTATGCTCTAAGTCATTATCATGCTGAATTTCAGATTCAAGGTAAGGTTCATCTTCATTATCACTACAAGAATCATAATGTCCTAGGTGATCTACAATCATAGTTCTCCTATTAGGGCAAATCCTTCATCATATGTCCTTTACCTTTACATTTAAAGCATTCAATTTGACTAGACTTATTAGGAAAAGTAGAGTTAGAAACATTCCCTTTTGGTCCTTGACTTGTGAATGGAGGCCAGGTGTTTGGCCTGAGGTATAGCTTGAGCTCAACTCCTTCCTAGGGCCAGATTGGTCCTTGTTTCCTTGCTCTCGGTTGTAAGGAGTACTCTTAGGTGTTGGGTTCCAATTTGAGCTACTAGCTTGCCATGGCCTGAGGTGTGATTGCATTGTGAAGTACCTCCACGGCTGTCCTACAAGGATACATGTCTACTTCATAGGAAATGTTTAGAGTTAAGAATCCTTAAGTACCTTGCAATGGTGGAGTCTTCATCTTCTCTCACTCCAGCCTTGAGCACAGCATGTTTCATGGCATTGTAGGCTTCTTCTACGCTCATACTACCTTGTTTAAGGCTCTCCAATCTCTGCCTAAGTTCTCTTGTGTAGTAGGGAGGCACAAATCTGTTCCTGAGCAATACCTTAATTTGCTCCAAGTTCTGACTGGTGGGTCAAGGTTTCTAACCCTTTCCTTGACCAAGTTATCCCACCATGCTAGGGAAAAGCCCTTGAATTCTAGGGTATCTAGTTGTACCTTTCTTTGCTCGGAGAAATTGTGGCATGTCCAGATTTGTTCCACCTT
>NW_027367388.1:0-58636 GCF_046119375.1 Phyllobates terribilis | reverse complement strand
ATATTCATTGATTTTTGCCATTGAAAAACGTCCAGAAATGTTTGAAGCTACTGACTGAATGAAAGGAGCTGGCATCTCACTCTCTTTGAATCTTCTTTATCATGCTAGGATTAGCAGGAAAAAGCTAAAAATTTCAGAATTGCACCGTGCAATGTGGAGATATTACTGTTTGTGCATTTACAATATTCATTGATTTTTGCCATTGAAAAACATGTTTTTCATATACCAGAAATGTTTGAAGCTACTGACTGAATGAAAGGAGCTGGCATCTCACTCTCTTTGAATCTTCTTTATCATGCTAGGATTAGCAGGAAAAAGCAAAAAATTTCAGAATTGCACCTTGCAATGTGGAGATATTACTGTTTGTGCATTTACAATATTCATTGATTTTTGCCATTGAAAAACATGTTTTTCATATACCAGAAATGTTTGAAGCTACTGACTGAATGAAAGGAGCTGGCATCTCACTCTCTTTGAATCTTCTTTATCATGCTAGGATTAGCAGGAAAAAGCAAAAAATTTCAGAATTGCACCTTGCAATGTGGAGATATTACTGTTTGTGCATTTACAATATTCATTGATTTTTGCCATTGAAAAACATGTTTTTCATATACCAGAAATGTTTGAAGCTACTGACTGAATGAAAGGAGCTGGCATCTCACTCTCTTTGAATCTTCTTTATCATGCTAGGATTAGCAGGAAAAAGCAAAAAATTTCAGAATTGCACCGTGCAATGTGGAGATATTACTGTTTGTGCATTTACAATATTCATTGATTTTTGCCATTGAAAAACATGTTTTTCATATACCAGAAATGTTTGAAGCTACTGACTGAATGAAAGGAGCTGGCATCTCACTCTCTTTGAATCTTCTTTATCATGCTAGGATTAGCAGGAAAAAGCAAAAAATTTCAGAATTGCACCGTGCAATGTGGAGATATTACTGTTTGTGCATTTACAATATTCATTGATTTTTGCCATTGAAAAACATGTTTTTCATATACCAGAAATGTTTGAAGCTACTGACTGAATGAAAGGAGCTGGCATCTCACTCTCTTTGAATCTTCTTTATCATGCTAGGATTAACAGGAAAAAGCTAAAAATTTCAGAATTGCACCTTGCAATGTGGAGATATTACTGTTTGTGCATTTACAATATTCATTGATTTTTGCCATTGAAAAACATGTTTTTCATATACCAGAAATGTTTGAAGCTACTGACTGAATGAAAGGAGCTGGCATCTCACTCTCTTTGAATCTTCTTTATCATGCTAGGATTAACAGGAAAAAGCAAAAAATTTCAGAATTGCACCTTGCAATGTGGAGATATTACTGTTTGTGCATTTACAATATTCATTGATTTTTGCCATTGAAAAACATGTTTTTCATATACCAGAAATGTTTGAAGCTACTGACTGAATGAAAGGAGCTGGCATCTCACTCTCTTTGAATCTTCTTTATCATGCTAGGATTAACAGGAAAAAGCTAAAAATTTCAGAATTGCACCGTGCAATGTGGAGATATTACTGTTTGTGCATTTACAATATTCATTGATTTTTGCCATTGAAAAACGTCCAGAAATGTTTGAAGCTACTGACTGAATGAAAGGAGCTGGCATCTCACTCTCTTTGAATCTTCTTTATCATGCTAGGATTAACAGGAAAAAGCTAAAAATTTCAGAATTGCACCTTGCAATGTGGAGATATTACTGTTTGTGCATTTACAATATTCATTGATTTTTGCCATTGAAAAACGTCCAGAAATGTTTGAAGCTACTGACTGAATGAAAGGAGCTGGCATCTCACTCTCTTTGAATCTTCTTTATCATGCTAGGATTAGCAGGAAAAAGCAAAAAATTTCAGAATTGCACCGTGCAATGTGGAGATATTACTGTTTGTGCATTTACAATATTCATTGATTTTTGCCATTGAAAAACATGTTTTTCATATACCAGAAATGTTTGAAGCTACTGACTGAATGAAAGGAGCTGGCATCTCACTCTCTTTGAATCTTCTTTATCATGCTAGGATTAGCAGGAAAAAGCAAAAAATTTCAGAATTGCACCGTGCAATGTGGAGATATTACTGTTTGTGCATTTACAATATTCATTGATTTTTGCCATTGAAAAACGTCCAGAAATGTTTGAAGCTACTGACTGAATGAAAGGAGCTGGCATCTCACTCTCTTTGAATCTTCTTTATCATGCTAGGATTAGCAGGAAAAAGCAAAAAATTTCAGAATTGCACCGTGCAATGTGGAGATATTACTGTTTGTGCATTTACAATATTCATTGATTTTTGCCATTGAAAAACATGTTTTTCATATACCAGAAATGTTTGAAGCTACTGACTGAATGAAAGGAGCTGGCATCTCACTCTCTTTGAATCTTCTTTATCATGCTAGGATTAACAGGAAAAAGCTAAAAATTTCAGAATTGCACCTTGCAATGTGGAGATATTACTGTTTGTGCATTTACAATATTCATTGATTTTTGCCATTGAAAAACGTCCAGAAATGTTTGAAGCTACTGACTGAATGAAAGGAGCTGGCATCTCACTCTCTTTGAATCTTCTTTATCATGCTAGGATTAGCAGGAAAAAGCAAAAAATTTCAGAATTGCACCGTGCAATGTGGAGATATTACTGTTTGTGCATTTACAATATTCATTGATTTTTGCCATTGAAAAACATGTTTTTCATATACCAGAAATGTTTGAAGCTACTGACTGAATGAAAGGAGCTGGCATCTCACTCTCTTTGAATCTTCTTTATCATGCTAGGATTAGCAGGAAAAAGCAAAAAATTTCAGAATTGCACCGTGCAATGTGGAGATATTACTGTTTGTGCATTTACAATATTCATTGATTTTTGCCATTGAAAAACATGTTTTTCATATACCAGAAATGTTTGAAGCTACTGACTGAATGAAAGGAGCTGGCATATCACTCTCTTTGAATCTTCTTTATCATGCTAGGATTAACAGGAAAAAGCTAAAAATTTCAGAATTGCACCGTGCAATGTGGAGATATTACTGTTTGTGCATTTACAATATTCATTGATTTTTGCCATTGAAAAACATGTTTTTCATATACCAGAAATGTTTGAAGCTACTGACTGAATGAAAGGAGCTGGCATCTCACTCTCTTTGAATCTTCTTTATCATGCTAGGATTAGCAGGAAAAAGCTAAAAATTTCAGAATTGCACCTTGCAATGTGGAGATATTACTGTTTGTGCATTTACAATATTCATTGATTTTTGCCATTGAAAAACGTCCAGAAATGTTTGAAGCTACTGACTGAATGAAAGGAGCTGGCATCTCACTCTCTTTGAATCTTCTTTATCATGCTAGGATTAGCAGGAAAAAGCAAAAAATTTCAGAATTGCACCGTGCAATGTGGAGATATTACTGTTTGTGCATTTACAATATTCATTGATTTTTGCCATTGAAAAACATGTTTTTCATATACCAGAAATGTTTGAAGCTACTGACTGAATGAAAGGAGCTGGCATCTCACTCTCTTTGAATCTTCTTTATCATGCTAGGATTAGCAGGAAAAAGCAAAAAATTTCAGAATTGCACCGTGCAATGTGGAGATATTACTGTTTGTGCATTTACAATATTCATTGATTTTTGCCATTGAAAAACATGTTTTTCATATACCAGAAATGTTTGAAGCTACTGACTGAATGAAAGGAGCTGGCATCTCACTCTCTTTGAATCTTCTTTATCATGCTAGGATTAACAGGAAAAAGCAAAAAATTTCAGAATTGCACCGTGCAATGTGGAGATATTACTGTTTGTGCATTTACAATATTCATTGATTTTTGCCATTGAAAAACATGTTTTTCATATACCAGAAATGTTTGAAGCTACTGACTGAATGAAAGGAGCTGGCATCTCACTCTCTTTGAATCTTCTTTATCATGCTAGGATTAACAGGAAAAAGCTAAAAATTTCAGAATTGCACCGTGCAATGTGGAAATATTACTGTTTGTTCATTTACAATATTCATTGATTTTTGCCATTGAAAAACATGTTTTTCATATACCAGAAATGTTTGAAGCTACTGACTGAATGAAAGGAGCTGGCATCTCACTCTCTTTGAATCTTCTTTATCATGCTAGGATTAACAGGAAAAAGCTAAAAATTTCAGAATTGCACCGTGCAATGTGGAGATATTACTGTTTGTGCATTTACAATATTCATTGATTTTTGCCATTGAAAAACATGTTTTTCATATACCAGAAATGTTTGAAGCTACTGACTGAATGAAAGGAGCTGGCATCTCACTCTCTTTGAATCTTCTTTATCATGCTAGGATTAACAGGAAAAAGCTAAAAATTTCAGAATTGCACCGTGCAATGTGGAGATATTACTGTTTGTGCATTTACAATATTCATTGATTTTTGCCATTGAAAAACATGTTTTTCATATACCAGAAATGTTTGAAGCTACTGACTGAATGAAAGGAGCTGGCATCTCACTCTCTTTGAATCTTCTTTATCATGCTAGGATTAACAGGAAAAAGCTAAAAATTTCAGAATTGCACCGTGCAATGTGGAGATATTACTGTTTGTGCATTTACAATATTCATTGATTTTTGCCATTGAAAAACATGTTTTTCATATACCAGAAATGTTTGAAGCTACTGACTGAATGAAAGGAGCTGGCATCTCACTCTCTTTGAATCTTCTTTATCATGCTAGGATTAGCAGGAAAAAGCAAAAAATTTCAGAATTGCACCTTGCAATGTGGAGATATTACTGTTTGTGCATTTACAATATTCATTGATTTTTGCCATTGAAAAACGTCCAGAAATGTTTGAAGCTACTGACTGAATGAAAGGAGCTGGCATCTCACTCTCTTTGAATCTTCTTTATCATGCTAGGATTAACAGGAAAAAGCTAAAAATTTCAGAATTGCACCTTGCAATGTGGAGATATTACTGTTTGTGCATTTACAATATTCATTGATTTTTGCCATTGAAAAACATGTTTTTCATATACCAGAAATGTTTGAAGCTACTGACTGAATGAAAGGAGCTGGCATCTCACTCTCTTTGAATCTTCTTTATCATGCTAGGATTAGCAGGAAAAAGCAAAAAATTTCAGAATTGCACCTTGCAATGTGGAGATATTACTGTTTGTGCATTTACAATATTCATTGATTTTTGCCATTGAAAAACATGTTTTTCATATACCAGAAATGTTTGAAGCTACTGACTGAATGAAAGGAGCTGGCATCTCACTCTCTTTGAATCTTCTTTATCATGCTAGGATTAACAGGAAAAAGCTAAAAATTTCAGAATTGCACCGTGCAATGTGGAAATATTACTGTTTGTGCATTTACAATATTCATTGATTTTTGCCATTGAAAAACATGTTTTTCATATACCAGAAATGTTTGAAGCTACTGACTGAATGAAAGGAGCTGGCATCTCACTCTCTTTGAATCTTCTTTATCATGCTAGGATTAACAGGAAAAAGCTAAAAATTTCAGAATTGCACCGTGCAATGTGGAGATATTACTGTTTGTGCATTTACAATATTCATTGATTTTTGCCATTGAAAAACATGTTTTTCATATACCAGAAATGTTTGAAGCTACTGACTGAATGAAAGGAGCTGGCATCTCACTCTCTTTGAATCTTCTTTATCATGCTAGGATTAACAGGAAAAAGCTAAAAATTTCAGAATTGCACCGTGCAATGTGGAGATATTACTGTTTGTGCATTTACAATATTCATTGATTTTTGCCATTGAAAAACATGTTTTTCATATACCAGAAATGTTTGAAGCTACTGACTGAATGAAAGGAGCTGGCATCTCACTCTCTTTGAATCTTCTTTATCATGCTAGGATTAACAGGAAAAAGCTAAAATTTTCAGAATTGCACCGTGCAATGTGGAGATATTACTGTTTGTGCATTTACAATATTCATTGATTTTTGCCATTGAAAAACATGTTTTTCATATACCAGAAATGTTTGAAGCTACTGACTGAATGAAAGGAGCTGGCATCTCACTCTCTTTGAATCTTCTTTATCATGCTAGGATTAGCAGGAAAAAGCAAAAAATTTCAGAATTGCACCTTGCAATGTGGAGATATTACTGTTTGTGCATTTACAATATTCATTGATTTTTGCCATTGAAAAACATGTTTTTCATATACCAGAAATGTTTGAAGCTACTGACTGAATGAAAGGAGCTGGCATCTCACTCTCTTTGAATCTTCTTTATCATGCTAGGATTAGCAGGAAAAAGCAAAAAATTTCAGAATTGCACCTTGCAATGTGGAGATATTACTGTTTGTGCATTTACAATATTCATTGATTTTTGCCATTGAAAAACATGTTTTTCATATACCAGAAATGTTTGAAGCTACTGACTGAATGAAAGGAGCTGGCATCTCACTCTCTTTGAATCTTCTTTATCATGCTAGGATTAACAGGAAAAAGCTAAAAATTTCAGAATTGCACCGTGCAATGTGGAGATATTACTGTTTGTGCATTTACAATATTCATTGATTTTTGCCATTGAAAAACATGTTTTTCATATACCAGAAATGTTTGAAGCTACTGACTGAATGAAAGGAGCTGGCATCTCACTCTCTTTGAATCTTCTTTATCATGCTAGGATTAGCAGGAAAAAGCAAAAAATTTCAGAATTGCACCTTGCAATGTGGAGATATTACTGTTTGTGCATTTACAATATTCATTGATTTTTGCCATTGAAAAACATGTTTTTCATATACCAGAAATGTTTGAAGCTACTGACTGAATGAAAGGAGCTGGCATCTCACTCTCTTTGAATCTTCTTTATCATGCTAGGATTAGCAGGAAAAAGCAAAAAATTTCAGAATTGCACCTTGCAATGTGGAGATATTACTGTTTGTGCATTTACAATATTCATTGATTTTTGCCATTGAAAAACATGTTTTTCATATACCAGAAATGTTTGAAGCTACTGACTGAATGAAAGGAGCTGGCATCTCACTCTCTTTGAATCTTCTTTATCATGCTAGGATTAGCAGGAAAAAGCAAAAAATTTCAGAATTGCACCTTGCAATGTGGAGATATTACTGTTTGTGCATTTACAATATTCATTGATTTTTGCCATTGAAAAACATGTTTTTCATATACCAGAAATGTTTGAAGCTACTGACTGAATGAAAGGAGCTGGCATCTCACTCTCTTTGAATCTTCTTTATCATGCTAGGATTAACAGGAAAAAGCTAAAAATTTCAGAATTGCACCGTGCAATGTGGAGATATTACTGTTTGTGCATTTACAATATTCATTGATTTTTGCCATTGAAAAACATGTTTTTCATATACCAGAAATGTTTGAAGCTACTGACTGAATGAAAGGAGCTGGCATCTCACTCTCTTTGAATCTTCTTTATCATGCTAGGATTAGCAGGAAAAAGCAAAAAATTTCAGAATTGCACCTTGCAATGTGGAGATATTACTGTTTGTGCATTTACAATATTCATTGATTTTTGCCATTGAAAAACATGTTTTTCATATACCAGAAATGTTTGAAGCTACTGACTGAATGAAAGGAGCTGGCATCTCACTCTCTTTGAATCTTCTTTATCATGCTAGGATTAGCAGGAAAAAGCAAAAAATTTCAGAATTGCACCTTGCAATGTGGAGATATTACTGTTTGTGCATTTACAATATTCATTGATTTTTGCCATTGAAAAACATGTTTTTCATATACCAGAAATGTTTGAAGCTACTGACTGAATGAAAGGAGCTGGCATCTCACTCTCTTTGAATCTTCTTTATCATGCTAGGATTAACAGGAAAAAGCTAAAAATTTCAGAATTGCACCGTGCAATGTGGAGATATTACTGTTTGTGCATTTACAATATTCATTGATTTTTGCCATTGAAAAACATGTTTTTCATATACCAGAAATGTTTGAAGCTACTGACTGAATGAAAGGAGCTGGCATCTCACTCTCTTTGAATCTTCTTTATCATGCTAGGATTAGCAGGAAAAAGCAAAAAATTTCAGAATTGCACCTTGCAATGTGGAGATATTACTGTTTGTGCATTTACAATATTCATTGATTTTTGCCATTGAAAAACGTCCAGAAATGTTTGAAGCTACTGACTGAATGAAAGGAGCTGGCATCTCACTCTCTTTGAATCTTCTTTATCATGCTAGGATTAACAGGAAAAAGCTAAAAATTTCAGAATTGCACCTTGCAATGTGGAGATATTACTGTTTGTGCATTTACAATATTCATTGATTTTTGCCATTGAAAAACATGTTTTTCATATACCAGAAATGTTTGAAGCTACTGACTGAATGAAAGGAGCTGGCATCTCACTCTCTTTGAATCTTCTTTATCATGCTAGGATTAGCAGGAAAAAGCAAAAAATTTCAGAATTGCACCTTGCAATGTGGAGATATTACTGTTTGTGCATTTACAATATTCATTGATTTTTGCCATTGAAAAACATGTTTTTCATATACCAGAAATGTTTGAAGCTACTGACTGAATGAAAGGAGCTGGCATCTCACTCTCTTTGAATCTTCTTTATCATGCTAGGATTAACAGGAAAAAGCTAAAAATTTCAGAATTGCACCGTGCAATGTGGAAATATTACTGTTTGTTCATTTACAATATTCATTGATTTTTGCCATTGAAAAACATGTTTTTCATATACCAGAAATGTTTGAAGCTACTGACTGAATGAAAGGAGCTGGCATCTCACTCTCTTTGAATCTTCTTTATCATGCTAGGATTAACAGGAAAAAGCTAAAAATTTCAGAATTGCACCGTGCAATGTGGAGATATTACTGTTTGTGCATTTACAATATTCATTGATTTTTGCCATTGAAAAACATGTTTTTCATATACCAGAAATGTTTGAAGCTACTGACTGAATGAAAGGAGCTGGCATCTCACTCTCTTTGAATCTTCTTTATCATGCTAGGATTAACAGGAAAAAGCTAAAAATTTCAGAATTGCACCGTGCAATGTGGAGATATTACTGTTTGTGCATTTACAATATTCATTGATTTTTGCCATTGAAAAACATGTTTTTCATATACCAGAAATGTTTGAAGCTACTGACTGAATGAAAGGAGCTGGCATCTCACTCTCTTTGAATCTTCTTTATCATGCTAGGATTAACAGGAAAAAGCTAAAAATTTCAGAATTGCACCGTGCAATGTGGAGATATTACTGTTTGTGCATTTACAATATTCATTGATTTTTGCCATTGAAAAACATGTTTTTCATATACCAGAAATGTTTGAAGCTACTGACTGAATGAAAGGAGCTGGCATCTCACTCTCTTTGAATCTTCTTTATCATGCTAGGATTAGCAGGAAAAAGCAAAAAATTTCAGAATTGCACCTTGCAATGTGGAGATATTACTGTTTGTGCATTTACAATATTCATTGATTTTTGCCATTGAAAAACGTCCAGAAATGTTTGAAGCTACTGACTGAATGAAAGGAGCTGGCATCTCACTCTCTTTGAATCTTCTTTATCATGCTAGGATTAACAGGAAAAAGCTAAAAATTTCAGAATTGCACCTTGCAATGTGGAGATATTACTGTTTGTGCATTTACAATATTCATTGATTTTTGCCATTGAAAAACATGTTTTTCATATACCAGAAATGTTTGAAGCTACTGACTGAATGAAAGGAGCTGGCATCTCACTCTCTTTGAATCTTCTTTATCATGCTAGGATTAGCAGGAAAAAGCAAAAAATTTCAGAATTGCACCTTGCAATGTGGAGATATTACTGTTTGTGCATTTACAATATTCATTGATTTTTGCCATTGAAAAACATGTTTTTCATATACCAGAAATGTTTGAAGCTACTGACTGAATGAAAGGAGCTGGCATCTCACTCTCTTTGAATCTTCTTTATCATGCTAGGATTAACAGGAAAAAGCTAAAAATTTCAGAATTGCACCGTGCAATGTGGAGATATTACTGTTTGTGCATTTACAATATTCATTGATTTTTGCCATTGAAAAACATGTTTTTCATATACCAGAAATGTTTGAAGCTACTGACTGAATGAAAGGAGCTGGCATCTCACTCTCTTTGAATCTTCTTTATCATGCTAGGATTAACAGGAAAAAGCTAAAAATTTCAGAATTGCACCGTGCAATGTGGAGATATTACTGTTTGTGCATTTACAATATT
Organism: Phyllobates terribilis; assembly: GCF_046119375.1. NCBI lineage: Eukaryota > Metazoa > Chordata > Amphibia > Anura > Dendrobatidae > Phyllobates > Phyllobates terribilis. Next base: position 48,457 of record NW_027367388.1, on the reverse strand, counting down.
CATTGATTTTTGCCATTGAAAAACATGTTTTTCATATACCAGAAATGTTTGAAGCTACTGACTGAATGAAAGGAGCTGGCATCTCACTCTCTTTGAATCTTCTTTATCATGCTAGGATTAGCAGGAAAAAGCAAAAAATTTCAGAATTGCACCTTGCAATGTGGAGATATTACTGTTTGTGCATTTACAATATTCATTGATTTTTGCCATTGAAAAACGTCCAGAAATGTTTGAAGCTACTGACTGAATGAAAGGAGCTGGCATCTCACTCTCTTTGAATCTTCTTTATCATGCTAGGATTAACAGGAAAAAGCTAAAAATTTCAGAATTGCACCTTGCAATGTGGAGATATTACTGTTTGTGCATTTACAATATTCATTGATTTTTGCCATTGAAAAACATGTTTTTCATATACCAGAAATGTTTGAAGCTACTGACTGAATGAAAGGAGCTGGCATCTCACTCTCTTTGAATCTTCTTTATCATGCTAGGATTAGCAGGAAAAAGCAAAAAATTTCAGAATTGCACCTTGCAATGTGGAGATATTACTGTTTGTGCATTTACAATATTCATTGATTTTTGCCATTGAAAAACATGTTTTTCATATACCAGAAATGTTTGAAGCTACTGACTGAATGAAAGGAGCTGGCATCTCACTCTCTTTGAATCTTCTTTATCATGCTAGGATTAACAGGAAAAAGCTAAAAATTTCAGAATTGCACCGTGCAATGTGGAGATATTACTGTTTGTGCATTTACAATATTCATTGATTTTTGCCATTGAAAAACATGTTTTTCATATACCAGAAATGTTTGAAGCTACTGACTGAATGAAAGGAGCTGGCATCTCACTCTCTTTGAATCTTCTTTATCATGCTAGGATTAGCAGGAAAAAGCAAAAAATTTCAGAATTGCACCGTGCAATGTGGAGATATTACTGTTTGTGCATTTACAATATTCATTGATTTTTGCCACTGAAAAACGTCCAGAAATGTTTGAAGCTACTGACTGAATGAAAGGAGCTGGCATCTCACTCTCTTTGAATCTTCTTTATCATGCTAGGATTAGCAGGAAAAAGCAAAAAATTTCAGAATTGCACCGTGCAATGTGGAGATATTACTGTTTGTGCATTTACAATATTCATTGATTTTTGCCATTGAAAAACATGTTTTTCATATACCAGAAATGTTTGAAGCTACTGACTGAATGAAAGGAGCTGGCATCTCACTCTCTTTGAATCTTCTTTATCATGCTAGGATTAACAGGAAAAAGCTAAAAATTTCAGAATTGCAACTTGCAATGTGGAGATATTACTGTTTGTGCATTTACAATATTCATTGATTTTTGCCATTGAAAAACATGTTTTTCATATACCAGAAATGTTTGAAGCTACTGACTGAATGAAAGGAGCTGGCATCTCACTCTCTTTGAATCTTCTTTATCATGCTAGGATTAGCAGGAAAAAGCTAAAAATTTCAGAATTGCACCGTGCAATGTGGAGATATTACTGTTTGTGCATTTACAATATTCATTGATTTTTGCCATTGAAAAACGTCCAGAAATGTTTGAAGCTACTGACTGAATGAAAGGAGCTGGCATCTCACTCTCTTTGAATCTTCTTTATCATGCTAGGATTAGCAGGAAAAAGCAAAAAATTTCAGAATTGCACCTTGCAATGTGGAGATATTACTGTTTGTGCATTTACAATATTCATTGATTTTTGCCATTGAAAAACATGTTTTTCATATACCAGAAATGTTTGAAGCTACTGACTGAATGAAAGGAGCTGGCATCTCACTCTCTTTGAATCTTCTTTATCATGCTAGGATTAACAGGAAAAAGCTAAAAATTTCAGAATTGCACCGTGCAATGTGGAGATATTACTGTTTGTGCATTTACAATATTCATTGATTTTTGCCATTGAAAAACATGTTTTTCATATACCAGAAATGTTTGAAGCTACTGACTGAATGAAAGGAGCTGGCATCTCACTCTCTTTGAATCTTCTTTATCATGCTAGGATTAACAGGAAAAAGCTAAAAATTTCAGAATTGCACCGTGCAATGTGGAGATATTACTGTTTGTGCATTTACAATATTCATTGATTTTTGCCATTGAAAAACGTCCAGAAATGTTTGAAGCTACTGACTGAATGAAAGGAGCTGGCATCTCACTCTCTTTGAATCTTCTTTATCATGCTAGGATTAACAGGAAAAAGCTAAAAATTTCAGAATTGCACCTTGCAATGTGGAGATATTACTGTTTGTGCATTTACAATATTCATTGATTTTTGCCATTGAAAAACATGTTTTTCATATACCAGAAATGTTTGAAGCTACTGACTGAATGAAAGGAGCTGGCATCTCACTCTCTTTGAATCTTCTTTATCATGCTAGGATTAGCAGGAAAAAGCTAAAAATTTCAGAATTGCACCGTGCAATGTGGAGATATTACTGTTTGTGCATTTACAATATTCATTGATTTTTGCCATTGAAAAACATGTTTTTCATATACCAGAAATGTTTGAAGCTACTGACTGAATGAAAGGAGCTGGCATCTCACTCTCTTTGAATCTTCTTTATCATGCTAGGATTAGCAGGAAAAAGCTAAAAATTTCAGAATTGCACCTTGCAATGTGGAGATATTACTGTTTGTGCATTTACAATATTCATTGATTTTTGCCATTGAAAAACATGTTTTTCATATACCAGAAATGTTTGAAGCTACTGACTGAATGAAAGGAGCTGGCATCTCACTCTCTTTGAATCTTCTTTATCATGCTAGGATTAGCAGGAAAAAGCTAAAAATTTCAGAATTGCACCGTGCAATGTGGAGATATTACTGTTTGTGCATTTACAATATTCATTGATTTTTGCCATTGAAAAACATGTTTTTCATATACCAGAAATGTTTGAAGCTACTGACTGAATGAAAGGAGCTGGCATCTCACTCTCTTTGAATCTTCTTTATCATGCTAGGATTAGCAGGAAAAAGCAAAAAATTTCAGAATTGCACCTTGCAATGTGGAGATATTACTGTTTGTGCATTTACAATATTCATTGATTTTTGCCATTGAAAAACATGTTTTTCATATACCAGAAATGTTTGAAGCTACTGACTGAATGAAAGGAGCTGGCATCTCACTCTCTTTGAATCTTCTTTATCATGCTAGGATTAGCAGGAAAAAGCAAAAAATTTCAGAATTGCACCGTGCAATGTGGAGATATTACTGTTTGTGCATTTACAATATTCATTGATTTTTGCCATTGAAAAACATGTTTTTCATATACCAGAAATGTTTGAAGCTACTGACTGAATGAAAGGAGCTGGCATCTCACTCTCTTTGAATCTTCTTTATCATGCTAGGATTAGCAGGAAAAAGCAAAAAATTTCAGAATTGCACCGTGCAATGTGGAGATATTACTGTTTGTGCATTTACAATATTCATTGATTTTTGCCATTGAAAAACATGTTTTTCATATACCAGAAATGTTTGAAGCTACTGACTGAATGAAAGGAGCTGGCATCTCACTCTCTTTGAATCTTCTTTATCATGCTAGGATTAACAGGAAAAAGCTAAAAATTTCAGAATTGCACCTTGCAATGTGGAGATATTACTGTTTGTGCATTTACAATATTCATTGATTTTTGCCATTGAAAAACATGTTTTTCATATACCAGAAATGTTTGAAGCTACTGACTGAATGAAAGGAGCTGGCATCTCACTCTCTTTGAATCTTCTTTATCATGCTAGGATTAACAGGAAAAAGCAAAAAATTTCAGAATTGCACCTTGCAATGTGGAGATATTACTGTTTGTGCATTTACAATATTCATTGATTTTTGCCATTGAAAAACATGTTTTTCATATACCAGAAATGTTTGAAGCTACTGACTGAATGAAAGGAGCTGGCATCTCACTCTCTTTGAATCTTCTTTATCATGCTAGGATTAACAGGAAAAAGCTAAAAATTTCAGAATTGCACCGTGCAATGTGGAGATATTACTGTTTGTGCATTTACAATATTCATTGATTTTTGCCATTGAAAAACGTCCAGAAATGTTTGAAGCTACTGACTGAATGAAAGGAGCTGGCATCTCACTCTCTTTGAATCTTCTTTATCATGCTAGGATTAACAGGAAAAAGCTAAAAATTTCAGAATTGCACCTTGCAATGTGGAGATATTACTGTTTGTGCATTTACAATATTCATTGATTTTTGCCATTGAAAAACGTCCAGAAATGTTTGAAGCTACTGACTGAATGAAAGGAGCTGGCATCTCACTCTCTTTGAATCTTCTTTATCATGCTAGGATTAGCAGGAAAAAGCAAAAAATTTCAGAATTGCACCGTGCAATGTGGAGATATTACTGTTTGTGCATTTACAATATTCATTGATTTTTGCCATTGAAAAACATGTTTTTCATATACCAGAAATGTTTGAAGCTACTGACTGAATGAAAGGAGCTGGCATCTCACTCTCTTTGAATCTTCTTTATCATGCTAGGATTAGCAGGAAAAAGCTAAAAATTTCAGAATTGCACCGTGCAATGTGGAGATATTACTGTTTGTGCATTTACAATATTCATTGATTTTTGCCATTGAAAAACATGTTTTTCATATACCAGAAATGTTTGAAGCTACTGACTGAATGAAAGGAGCTGGCATCTCACTCTCTTTGAATCTTCTTTATCATGCTAGGATTAACAGGAAAAAGCTAAAAATTTCAGAATTGCACCGTGCAATGTGGAGATATTACTGTTTGTGCATTTACAATATTCATTGATTTTTGCCATTGAAAAACATGTTTTTCATATACCAGAAATGTTTGAAGCTACTGACTGAATGAAAGGAGCTGGCATCTCACTCTCTTTGAATCTTCTTTATCATGCTAGGATTAGCAGGAAAAAGCAAAAAATTTCAGAATTGCACCGTGCAATGTGGAGATATTACTGTTTGTGCATTTACAATATTCATTGATTTTTGCCATTGAAAAACGTCCAGAAATGTTTGAAGCTACTGACTGAATGAAAGGAGCTGGCATCTCACTCTCTTTGAATCTTCTTTATCATGCTAGGATTAGCAGGAAAAAGCAAAAAATTTCAGAATTGCACCGTGCAATGTGGAGATATTACTGTTTGTGCATTTACAATATTCATTGATTTTTGCCATTGAAAAACATGTTTTTCATATACCAGAAATGTTTGAAGCTACTGACTGAATGAAAGGAGCTGGCATCTCACTCTCTTTGAATCTTCTTTATCATGCTAGGATTAACAGGAAAAAGCTAAAAATTTCAGAATTGCACCTTGCAATGTGGAGATATTACTGTTTGTGCATTTACAATATTCATTGATTTTTGCCATTGAAAAACGTCCAGAAATGTTTGAAGCTACTGACTGAATGAAAGGAGCTGGCATCTCACTCTCTTTGAATCTTCTTTATCATGCTAGGATTAGCAGGAAAAAGCAAAAAATTTCAGAATTGCACCGTGCAATGTGGAGATATTACTGTTTGTGCATTTACAATATTCATTGATTTTTGCCATTGAAAAACATGTTTTTCATATACCAGAAATGTTTGAAGCTACTGACTGAATGAAAGGAGCTGGCATCTCACTCTCTTTGAATCTTCTTTATCATGCTAGGATTAGCAGGAAAAAGCTAAAAATTTCAGAATTGCACCGTGCAATGTGGAGATATTACTGTTTGTGCATTTACAATATTCAGTGATTTTTGCCATTGAAAAACATGTTTTTCATATACCAGAAATGTTTGAAGCTACTGACTGAATGAAAGGAGCTGGCATATCACTCTCTTTGAATCTTCTTTATCATGCTAGGATTAACAGGAAAAAGCTAAAAATTTCAGAATTGCACCGTGCAATGTGGAGATATTACTCTTTGTGCATTTACAATATTCATTGATTTTTGCCATTGAAAAACATGTTTTTCATATACCAGAAATGTTTGAAGCTACTGACTGAATGAAAGGAGCTGGCATCTCACTCTCTTTGAATCTTATTTATCATGCTAGGATTAGCAGGAAAAAGCTAAAAATTTCAGAATTGCACCTTGCAATGTGGAGATATTACTGTTTGTGCATTTACAATATTCATTGATTTTTGCCATTGAAAAACGTCCAGAAATGTTTGAAGCTACTGACTGAATGAAAGGAGCTGGCATCTCACTCTCTTTGAATCTTCTTTATCATGCTAGGATTAGCAGGAAAAAGCAAAAAATTTCAGAATTGCACCGTGCAATGTGGAGATATTACTGTTTGTGCATTTACAATATTCATTGATTTTTGCCATTGAAAAACATGTTTTTCATATACCAGAAATGTTTGAAGCTACTGACTGAATGAAAGGAGCTGGCATCTCACTCTCTTTGAATCTTCTTTATCATGCTAGGATTAGCAGGAAAAAGCAAAAAATTTCAGAATTGCACCGTGCAATGTGGAGATATTACTGTTTGTGCATTTACAATATTCATTGATTTTTGCCATTGAAAAACATGTTTTTCATATACCAGAAATGTTTGAAGCTACTGACTGAATGAAAGGAGCTGGCATCTCACTCTCTTTGAATCTTCTTTATCATGCTAGGATTAACAGGAAAAAGCAAAAAATTTCAGAATTGCACCGTGCAATGTGGAGATATTACTGTTTGTGCATTTACAATATTCATTGATTTTTGCCATTGAAAAACATGTTTTTCATATACCAGAAATGTTTGAAGCTACTGACTGAATGAAAGGAGCTGGCATCTCACTCTCTTTGAATCTTCTTTATCATGCTAGGATTAACAGGAAAAAGCAAAAAATTTCAGAATTGCACCTTGCAATGTGGAGATATTACTGTTTGTGCATTTACAATATTCATTGATTTTTGCCATTGAAAAACATGTTTTTCATATACCAGAAATGTTTGAAGCTACTGACTGAATGAAAGGAGCTGGCATCTCACTCTCTTTGAATCTTCTTTATCATGCTAGGATTAACAGGAAAAAGCTAAAAATTTCAGAATTGCACCGTGCAATGTGGAGATATTACTGTTTGTGCATTTACAATATTCATTGATTTTTGCCATTGAAAAACATGTTTTTCATATACCAGAAATGTTTGAAGCTACTGACTGAATGAAAGGAGCTGGCATCTCACTCTCTTTGAATCTTCTTTATCATGCTAGGATTAACAGGAAAAAGCTAAAAATTTCAGAATTGCACCGTGCAATGTGGAGATATTACTGTTTGTGCATTTACAATATTCATTGATTTTTGCCATTGAAAAACATGTTTTTCATATACCAGAAATGTTTGAAGCTACTGACTGAATGAAAGGAGCTGGCATCTCACTCTCTTTGAATCTTCTTTATCATGCTAGGATTAGCAGGAAAAAGCAAAAAATTTCAGAATTGCACCTTGCAATGTGGAGATATTACTGTTTGTGCATTTACAATATTCATTGATTTTTGCCATTGAAAAACGTCCAGAAATGTTTGAAGCTACTGACTGAATGAAAGGAGCTGGCATCTCACTCTCTTTGAATCTTCTTTATCATGCTAGGATTAACAGGAAAAAGCTAAAAATTTCAGAATTGCACCTTGCAATGTGGAGATATTACTGTTTGTGCATTTACAATATTCATTGATTTTTGCCATTGAAAAACATGTTTTTCATATACCAGAAATGTTTGAAGCTACTGACTGAATGAAAGGAGCTGGCATCTCACTCTCTTTGAATCTTCTTTATCATGCTAGGATTAGCAGGAAAAAGCAAAAAATTTCAGAATTGCACCTTGCAATGTGGAGATATTACTGTTTGTGCATTTACAATATTCATTGATTTTTGCCATTGAAAAACATGTTTTTCATATACCAGAAATGTTTGAAGCTACTGACTGAATGAAAGGAGCTGGCATCTCACTCTCTTTGAATCTTCTTTATCATGCTAGGATTAACAGGAAAAAGCTAAAAATTTCAGAATTGCACCGTGCAATGTGGAGATATTACTGTTTGTGCATTTACAATATTCATTGATTTTTGCCATTGAAAAACATGTTTTTCATATACCAGAAATGTTTGAAGCTACTGACTGAATGAAAGGAGCTGGCATCTCACTCTCTTTGAATCTTCTTTATCATGCTAGGATTAACAGGAAAAAGCTAAAAATTTCAGAATTGCACCGTGCAATGTGGAGATATTACTGTTTGTGCATTTACAATATTCATTGATTTTTGCCATTGAAAAACATGTTTTTCATATACCAGAAATGTTTGAAGCTACTGACTGAATGAAAGGAGCTGGCATCTCACTCTCTTTGAATCTTCTTTATCATGCTAGGATTAGCAGGAAAAAGCTAAAAATTTCAGAATTGCACCTTGCAATGTGGAGATATTACTGTTTGTGCATTTACAATATTCATTGATTTTTGCCATTGAAAAACGTCCAGAAATGTTTGAAGCTACTGACTGAATGAAAGGAGCTGGCATCTCACTCTCTTTGAATCTTCTTTATCATGCTAGGATTAACAGGAAAAAGCTAAAAATTTCAGAATTGCACCGTGCAATGTGGAGATATTACTGTTTGTGCATTTACAATATTCATTGATTTTTGCCATTGAAAAACATGTTTTTCATATACCAGAAATGTTTGAAGCTACTGACTGAATGAAAGGAGCTGGCATCTCACTCTCTTTGAATCTTCTTTATCATGCTAGGATTAACAGGAAAAAGCTAAAAATTTCAGAATTGCACCGTGCAATGTGGAGATATTACTGTTTGTGCATTTACAATATTCATTGATTTTTGCCATTGAAAAACATGTTTTTCATATACCAGAAATGTTTGAAGCTACTGACTGAATAAAAGGAGCTGGCATCTCACTCTCTTTGAATCTTCTTTATCATGCTAGGATTAGCAGGAAAAAGCTAAAAATTTCAGAATTGCACATTGCAATGTGGAGATATTACTGTTTGTGCATTTACAATATTCATTGATTTTTGCCATTGAAAAACGTCCAGAAATGTTTGAAGCTACTGACTGAATGAAAGGAGCTGGCATCTCACTCTCTTTGAATCTTCTTTATCATGCTAGGATTAACAGGAAAAAGCTAAAAATTTCAGAATTGCACCGTGCAATGTGGAGATATTACTGTTTGTGCATTTACAATATTCATTGATTTTTGCCATTGAAAAACATGTTTTTCATATACCAGAAATGTTTGAAGCTACTGACTGAATGAAAGGAGCTGGCATCTCACTCTCTTTGAATCTTCTTTATCATGCTAGGATTAACAGGAAAAAGCTAAAAATTTCAGAATTGCACCGTGCAATGTGGAGATATTACTGTTTGTGCATTTACAATATTCATTGATTTTTGCCATTGAAAAACATGTTTTTCATATACCAGAAATGTTTGAAGCTACTGACTGAATGAAAGGAGCTGGCATCTCACTCTCTTTGAATCTTCTTTAAGATGCTAGGATTAACAGGAAAAAGCTAAAAATTTCAGAATTGCACCTTGCAATGTGGAGATATTACTGTTTGTGCATTTACAATATTCATTGATTTTTGCCATTGAAAAACATGTTTTTCATATACCAGAAATGTTTGAAGCTACTGACTGAATGAAAGGAGCTGGCATCTCACTCTCTTTGAATCTTCTTTATCATGCTAGGATTAGCAGGAAAAAGCAAAAAATTTCAGAATTGCACCGTGCAATGTGGAGATATTACTGTTTGTGCATTTACAATATTCATTGATTTTTGCCATTGAAAAACGTCCAGAAATGTTTGAAGCTACTGACTGAATGAAAGGAGCTGGCATCTCACTCTCTTTGAATCTTCTTTATCATGCTAGGATTAGCAGGAAAAAGCAAAAAATTTCAGAATTGCACCGTGCAATGTGGAGATATTACTGTTTGTGCATTTACAATATTCATTGATTTTTGCCATTGAAAAACATGTTTTTCATATACCAGAAATGTTTGAAGCTACTGACTGAATGAAAGGAGCTGGCATCTCACTCTCTTTGAATCTTCTTTATCATGCTAGGATTAACAGGAAAAAGCTAAAAATTTCAGAATTGCAACTTGCAATGTGGAGATATTACTGTTTGTGCATTTACAATATTCATTGATTTTTGCCATTGAAAAACATGTTTTTCATATACCAGAAATGTTTGAAGCTACTGACTGAATGAAAGGAGCTGGCATCTCACTCTCTTTGAATCTTCTTTATCATGCTAGGATTAGCAGGAAAAAGCTAAAAATTTCAGAATTGCACCGTGCAATGTGGAGATATTACTGTTTGTGCATTTACAATATTCATTGATTTTTGCCATTGAAAAACGTCCAGAAATGTTTGAAGCTACTGACTGAATGAAAGGAGCTGGCATCTCACTCTCTTTGAATCTTCTTTATCATGCTAGGATTAGCAGGAAAAAGCAAAAAATTTCAGAATTGCACCTTGCAATGTGGAGATATTACTGTTTGTGCATTTACAATATTCATTGATTTTTGCCATTGAAAAACATGTTTTTCATATACCAGAAATGTTTGAAGCTACTGACTGAATGAAAGGAGCTGGCATCTCACTCTCTTTGAATCTTCTTTATCATGCTAGGATTAACAGGAAAAAGCTAAAAATTTCAGAATTGCACCGTGCAATGTGGAGATATTACTGTTTGTGCATTTACAATATTCATTGATTTTTGCCATTGAAAAACATGTTTTTCATATACCAGAAATGTTTGAAGCTACTGACTGAATGAAAGGAGCTGGCATCTCACTCTCTTTGAATCTTCTTTATCATGCTAGGATTAACAGGAAAAAGCTAAAAATTTCAGAATTGCACCGTGCAATGTGGAGATATTACTGTTTGTGCATTTACAATATTCATTGATTTTTGCCATTGAAAAACGTCCAGAAATGTTTGAAGCTACTGACTGAATGAAAGGAGCTGGCATCTCACTCTCTTTGAATCTTCTTTATCATGCTAGGATTAACAGGAAAAAGCTAAAAATTTCAGAATTGCACCTTGCAATGTGGAGATATTACTGTTTGTGCATTTACAATATTCATTGATTTTTGCCATTGAAAAACATGTTTTTCATATACCAGAAATGTTTGAAGCTACTGACTGAATGAAAGGAGCTGGCATCTCACTCTCTTTGAATCTTCTTTATCATGCTAGGATTAGCAGGAAAAAGCTAAAAATTTCAGAATTGCACCGTGCAATGTGGAGATATTACTGTTTGTGCATTTACAATATTCATTGATTTTTGCCATTGAAAAACATGTTTTTCATATACCAGAAATGTTTGAAGCTACTGACTGAATGAAAGGAGCTGGCATCTCACTCTCTTTGAATCTTCTTTATCATGCTAGGATTAGCAGGAAAAAGCTAAAAATTTCAGAATTGCACCTTGCAATGTGGAGATATTACTGTTTGTGCATTTACAATATTCATTGATTTTTGCCATTGAAAAACATGTTTTTCATATACCAGAAATGTTTGAAGCTACTGACTGAATGAAAGGAGCTGGCATCTCACTCTCTTTGAATCTTCTTTATCATGCTAGGATTAACAGGAAAAAGCTAAAAATTTCAGAATTGCACCGTGCAATGTGGAGATATTACTGTTTGTGCATTTACAATATTCATTGATTTTTGCCATTGAAAAACATGTTTTTCATATACCAGAAATGTTTGAAGCTACTGACTGAATGAAAGGAGCTGGCATCTCACTCTCTTTGAATCTTCTTTATCATGCTAGGATTAACAGGAAAAAGCTAAAAATTTCAGAATTGCACCGTGCAATGTGGAGATATTACTGTTTGTGCATTTACAATATTCATTGATTTTTGCCATTGAAAAACGTCCAGAAATGTTTGAAGCTACTGACTGAATGAAAGGAGCTGGCATCTCACTCTCTTTGAATCTTCTTTATCATGCTAGGATTAACAGGAAAAAGCTAAAAATTTCAGAATTGCACCTTGCAATGTGGAGATATTACTGTTTGTGCATTTACAATATTCATTGATTTTTGCCATTGAAAAACATGTTTTTCATATACCAGAAATGTTTGAAGCTACTGACTGAATGAAAGGAGCTGGCATCTCACTCTCTTTGAATCTTCTTTATCATGCTAGGATTAGCAGGAAAAAGCTAAAAATTTCAGAATTGCACCGTGCAATGTGGAGATATTACTGTTTGTGCATTTACAATATTCATTGATTTTTGCCATTGAAAAACATGCTTTTCATATACCAGAAATGTTTGAAGCTACTGACTGAATGAAAGGAGCTGGCATCTCACTCTCTTTGAATCTTCTTTATCATGCTAGGATTAGCAGGAAAAAGCTAAAAATTTCAGAATTGCACCTTGCAATGTGGAGATATTACTGTTTGTGCATTTACAATATTCATTGATTTTTGCCATTGAAAAACATGTTTTTCATATACCAGAAATGTTTGAAGCTACTGACTGAATGAAAGGAGCTGGCATCTCACTCTCTTTGAATCTTCTTTATCATGCTAGGATTAGCAGGAAAAAGCTAAAAATTTCAGAATTGCACCGTGCAATGTGGAGATATTACTGTTTGTGCATTTACAATATTCATTGATTTTTGCCATTGAAAAACATGTTTTTCATATACCAGAAATGTTTGAAGCTACTGACTGAATGAAAGGAGCTGGCATCTCACTCTCTTTGAATCTTCTTTATCTTGCTAGGATTAGCAGGAAAAAGCAAAAAATTTCAGAATTGCACCTTGCAATGTGGAGATATTACTGTTTGTGCATTTACAATATTCATTGATTTTTGCCATTGAAAAACATGTTTTTCATATACCAGAAATGTTTGAAGCTACTGACTGAATGAAAGGAGCTGGCATCTCACTCTCTTTGAATCTTCTTTATCATGCTAGGATTAGCAGGAAAAAGCAAAAAATTTCAGAATTGCACCGTGCAATGTGGAGATATTACTGTTTGTGCATTTACAATATTCATTGATTTTTGCCATTGAAAAACATGTTTTTCATATACCAGAAATGTTTGAAGCTACTGACTGAATGAAAGGAGCTGGCATCTCACTCTCTTTGAATCTTCTTTATCATGCTAGGATTAGCAGGAAAAAGCAAAAAATTTCAGAATTGCACCGTGCAATGTGGAGATATTACTGTTTGTGCATTTACAATATTCATTGATTTTTGCCATTGAAAAACATGTTTTTCATATACCAGAAATGTTTGAAGCTACTGACTGAATGAAAGGAGCTGGCATCTCACTCTCTTTGAATCTTCTTTATCATGCTAGGATTAACAGGAAAAAGCTAAAAATTTCAGAATTGCACCTTGCAATGTGGAGATATTACTGTTTGTGCATTTACAATATTCATTGATTTTTGCCATTGAAAAACATGTTTTTCATATACCAGAAATGTTTGAAGCTACTGACTGAATGAAAGGAGCTGGCATCTCACTCTCTTTGAATCTTCTTTATCATGCTAGGATTAACAGGAAAAAGCAAAAAATTTCAGAATTGCACCTTGCAATGTGGAGATATTACTGTTTGTGCATTTACAATATTCATTGATTTTTGCCATTGAAAAACATGTTTTTCATATACCAGAAATGTTTGAAGCTACTGACTGAATGAAAGGAGCTGGCATCTCACTCTCTTTGAATCTTCTTTATCATGCTAGGATTAACAGGAAAAAGCTAAAAATTTCAGAATTGCACCGTGCAATGTGGAGATATTACTGTTTGTGCATTTACAATATTCATTGATTTTTGCCATTGAAAAACGTCCAGAAATGTTTGAAGCTACTGACTGAATGAAAGGAGCTGGCATCTCACTCTCTTTGAATCTTCTTTATCATGCTAGGATTAACAGGAAAAAGCTAAAAATTTCAGAATTGCACCTTGCAATGTGGAGATATTACTGTTTGTGCATTTACAATATTCATTGATTTTTGCCATTGAAAAACGTCCAGAAATGTTTGAAGCTACTGACTGAATGAAAGGAGCTGGCATCTCACTCTCTTTGAATCTTCTTTATCATGCTAGGATTAGCAGGAAAAAGCAAAAAATTTCAGAATTGCACCGTGCAATGTGGAGATATTACTGTTTGTGCATTTACAATATTCATTGATTTTTGCCATTGAAAAACATGTTTTTCATATACCAGAAATGTTTGAAGCTACTGACTGAATGAAAGGAGCTGGCATCTCACTCTCTTTGAATCTTCTTTATCATGCTAGGATTAGCAGGAAAAAGCTAAAAATTTCAGAATTGCACCGTGCAATGTGGAGATATTACTGTTTGTGCATTTACAATATTCATTGATTTTTGCCATTGAAAAACATGTTTTTCATATACCAGAAATGTTTGAAGCTACTGACTGAATGAAAGGAGCTGGCATCTCACTCTCTTTGAATCTTCTTTATCATGCTAGGATTAACAGGAAAAATCTAAAAATTTCAGAATTGCACCGTGCAATGTGGAGATATTACTGTTTGTGCATTTACAATATTCATTGATTTTTGCCATTGAAAAACATGTTTTTCATATACCAGAAATGTTTGAAGCTACTGACTGAATGAAAGGAGCTGGCATCTCACTCTCTTTGAATCTTCTTTATCATGCTAGGATTAGCAGGAAAAAGCAAAAAATTTCAGAATTGCACCGTGCAATGTGGAGATATTACTGTTTGTGCATTTACAATATTCATTGATTTTTGCCATTGAAAAACGTCCAGAAATGTTTGAAGCTACTGACTGAATGAAAGGAGCTGGCATCTCACTCTCTTTGAATCTTCTTTATCATGCTAGGATTAGCAGGAAAAAGCAAAAAATTTCAGAATTGCACCGTGCAATGTGGAGATATTACTGTTTGTGCATTTACAATATTCATTGATTTTTGCCATTGAAAAACATGTTTTTCATATACCAGAAATGTTTGAAGCTACTGACTGAATGAAAGGAGCTGGCATCTCACTCTCTTTGAATCTTCTTTATCATGCTAGGATTAACAGGAAAAAGCTAAAAATTTCAGAATTGCACCTTGCAATGTGGAGATATTACTGTTTGTGCATTTACAATATTCATTGATTTTTGCCATTGAAAAACGTCCAGAAATGTTTGAAGCTACTGACTGAATGAAAGGAGCTGGCATCTCACTCTCTTTGAATCTTCTTTATCATGCTAGGATTAGCAGGAAAAAGCAAAAAATTTCAGAATTGCACCGTGCAATGTGGAGATATTACTGTTTGTGCATTTACAATATTCATTGATTTTTGCCATTGAAAAACATGTTTTTCATATACCAGAAATGTTTGAAGCTACTGACTGAATGAAAGGAGCTGGCATCTCACTCTCTTTGAATCTTCTTTATCATGCTAGGATTAGCAGGAAAAAGCTAAAAATTTCAGAATTGCACCGTGCAATGTGGAGATATTACTGTTTGTGCATTTACAATATTCATTGATTTTTGCCATTGAAAAACATGTTTTTCATATACCAGAAATGTTTGAAGCTACTGACTGAATGAAAGGAGCTGGCATATCACTCTCTTTGAATCTTCTTTATCATGCTAGGATTAACAGGAAAAAGCTAAAAATTTCAGAATTGCACCGTGCAATGTGGAGATATTACTGTTTGTGCATTTACAATATTCATTGATTTTTGCCATTGAAAAACATGTTTTTCATATACCAGAAATGTTTGAAGCTACTGACTGAATGAAAGGAGCTGGCATCTCACTCTCTTTGAATCTTCTTTATCATGCTAGGATTAGCAGGAAAAAGCTAAAAATTTCAGAATTGCACCTTGCAATGTGGAGATATTACTGTTTGTGCATTTACAATATTCATTGATTTTTGCCATTGAAAAACGTCCAGAAATGTTTGAAGCTACTGACTGAATGAAAGGAGCTGGCATCTCACTCTCTTTGAATCTTCTTTATCATGCTAGGATTAGCAGGAAAAAGCAAAAAATTTCAGAATTGCACCGTGCAATGTGGAGATATTACTGTTTGTGCATTTACAATATTCATTGATTTTTGCCATTGAAAAACATGTTTTTCATATACCAGAAATGTTTGAAGCTACTGACTGAATGAAAGGAGCTGGCATCTCACTCTCTTTGAATCTTCTTTATCATGCTAGGATTAGCAGGAAAAAGCAAAAAATTTCAGAATTGCACCGTGCAATGTGGAGATATTACTGTTTGTGCATTTACAATATTCATTGATTTTTGCCATTGAAAAACATGTTTTTCATATACCAGAAATGTTTGAAGCTACTGACTGAATGAAAGGAGCTGGCATCTCACTCTCTTTGAATCTTCTTTATCATGCTAGGATTAACAGGAAAAAGCAAAAAATTTCAGAATTGCACCGTGCAATGTGGAGATATTACTGTTTGTGCATTTACAATATTCATTGATTTTTGCCATTGAAAAACATGTTTTTCATATACCAGAAATGTTTGAAGCTACTGACTGAATGAAAGGAGCTGGCATCTCACTCTCTTTGAATCTTCTTTATCATGCTAGGATTAACAGGAAAAAGCAAAAAATTTCAGAATTGCACCTTGCAATGTGGAGATATTACTGTTTGTGCATTTACAATATTCATTGATTTTTGCCATTGAAAAACATGTTTTTCATATACCAGAAATGTTTGAAGCTACTGACTGAATGAAAGGAGCTGGCATCTCACTCTCTTTGAATCTTCTTTATCATGCTAGGATTAACAGGAAAAAGCTAAAAATTTCAGAATTGCACCGTGCAATGTGGAGATATTACTGTTTGTGCATTTACAATATTCATTGATTTTTGCCATTGAAAAACATGTTTTTCATATACCAGAAATGTTTGAAGCTACTGACTGAATGAAAGGAGCTGGCATCTCACTCTCTTTGAATCTTCTTTATCATGCTAGGATTAACAGGAAAAAGCTAAAAATTTCAGAATTGCACCGTGCAATGTCGAGATATTACTGTTTGTGCATTTACAATATTCATTGATTTTTGCCATTGAAAAACATGTTTTTCATATACCAGAAATGTTTGAAGCTACTGACTGAATGAAAGGAGCTGGCATCTCACTCTCTTTGAATCTTCTTTATCATGCTAGGATTAGCAGGAAAAAGCAAAAAATTTCAGAATTGCACCTTGCAATGTGGAGATATTACTGTTTGTGCATTTACAATATTCATTGATTTTTGCCATTGAAAAACGTCCAGAAATGTTTGAAGCTACTGACTGAATGAAAGGAGCTGGCATCTCACTCTCTTTGAATCTTCTTTATCATGCTAGGATTAACAGGAAAAAGCTAAAAATTTCAGAATTGCACCTTGCAATGTGGAGATATTACTGTTTGTGCATTTACAATATTCATTGATTTTTGCCATTGAAAAACATGTTTTTCATATACCAGAAATGTTTGAAGCTACTGACTGAATGAAAGGAGCTGGCATCTCACTCTCTTTGAATCTTCTTTATCATGCTAGGATTAGCAGGAAAAAGCAAAAAATTTCAGAATTGCACCTTGCAATGTGGAGATATTACTGTTTGTGCATTTACAATATTCATTGATTTTTGCCATTGAAAAACATGTTTTTCATATACCAGAAATGTTTGAAGCTACTGACTGAATGAAAGGAGCTGGCATCTCACTCTCTTTGAATCTTCTTTATCATGCTAGGATTAACAGGAAAAAGCTAAAAATTTCAGAATTGCACCGTGCAATGTGGAGATATTACTGTTTGTGCATTTACAATATTCATTGATTTTTGCCATTGAAAAACATGTTTTTCATATACCAGAAATGTTTGAAGCTACTGACTGAATGAAAGGAGCTGGCATCTCACTCTCTTTGAATCTTCTTTATCATGCTAGGATTAACAGGAAAAAGCTAAAAATTTCAGAATTGCACCGTGCAATGTGGAGATATTACTGTTTGTGCATTTACAATATTCATTGATTTTTGCCATTGAAAAACATGTTTTTCATATACCAGAAATGTTTGAAGCTACTGACTGAATGAAAGGAGCTGGCATCTCACTCTCTTTGAATCTTCTTTATCATGCTAGGATTAGCAGGAAAAAGCTAAAAATTTCAGAATTGCACCTTGCAATGTGGAGATATTACTGTTTGTGCATTTACAATATTCATTGATTTTTGCCATTGAAAAACGTCCAGAAATGTTTGAAGCTACTGACTGAATGAAAGGAGCTGGCATCTCACTCTCTTTGAATCTTCTTTATCATGCTAGGATTAACAGGAAAAAGCTAAAAATTTCAGAATTGCACCGTGCAATGTGGAGATATTACTGTTTGTGCATTTACAATATTCATTGATTTTTGCCATTGAAAAACATGTTTTTCATATACCAGAAATGTTTGAAGCTACTGACTGAATGAAAGGAGCTGGCATCTCACTCTCTTTGAATCTTCTTTATCATGCTAGGATTAACAGGAAAAAGCTAAAAATTTCAGAATTGCACCGTGCAATGTGGAGATATTACTGTTTGTGCATTTACAATATTCATTGATTTTTGCCATTGAAAAACATGTTTTTCATATACCAGAAATGTTTGAAGCTACTGACTGAATGAAAGGAGCTGGCATCTCACTCTCTTTGAATCTTCTTTATCATGCTAGGATTAGCAGGAAAAAGCTAAAAATTTCAGAATTGCACATTGCAATGTGGAGATATTACTGTTTGTGCATTTACAATATTCATTGATTTTTGCCATTGAAAAACGTCCAGAAATGTTTGAAGCTACTGACTGAATGAAAGGAGCTGGCATCTCACTCTCTTTGAATCTTCTTTATCATGCTAGGATTAACAGGAAAAAGCTAAAAATTTCAGAATTGCACCGTGCAATGTGGAGATATTACTGTTTGTGCATTTACAATATTCATTGATTTTTGCCATTGAAAAACATGTTTTTCATATACCAGAAATGTTTGAAGCTACTGACTGAATGAAAGGAGCTGGCATCTCACTCTCTTTGAATCTTCTTTATCATGCTAGGATTAACAGGAAAAAGCTAAAAATTTCAGAATTGCACCGTGCAATGTGGAGATATTACTGTTTGTGCATTTACAATATTCATTGATTTTTGCCATTGAAAAACATGTTTTTCATATACCAGAAATGTTTGAAGCTACTGACTGAATGAAAGGAGCTGGCATCTCACTCTCTTTGAATCTTCTTTAAGATGCTAGGATTAACAGGAAAAAGCTAAAAATTTCAGAATTGCACCTTGCAATGTGGAGATATTACTGTTTGTGCATTTACAATATTCATTGATTTTTGCCATTGAAAAACATGTTTTTCATATAACAGAAATGTTTGAAGCTACTGACTGAATGAAAGGAGCTGGCATCTCACTCTCTTTGAATCTTCTTTATCATGCTAGGATTAACAGGAAAAAGCTAAAAATTTCAGAATTGCACCTTGCAATGTGGAGATATTACTGTTTGTGCATTTACAATATTCATTGATTTTTGCCATTGAAAAACGTCCAGAAATGTTTGAAGCTACTGACTGAATGAAAGGAGCTGGCATCTCACTCTCTTTGAATCTTCTTTATCATGCTAGGATTAACAGGAAAAAGCTAAAAATTTCAGAATTGCACCGTGCAATGTGGAGATATTACTGTTTGTGCATTTACAATATTCATTGATTTTTGCCATTGAAAAACGTCCAGAAATGTTTGAAGCTACTGACTGAATGAAAGGAGCTGGCATCTCAATCTCTTTGAATCTTCTTTATCATGCTAGGATTAGCAGGAAAAAGCAAAAAATTTCAGAATTGCACCTTGCAATGTGGAGATATTACTGTTTGTGCATTTACAATATTCATTGATTTTTGCCATTGAAAAACATGTTTTTCATATACCAGAAATGTTTGAAGCTACTGACTGAATGAAAGGAGCTAGCATCTCACTCTCTTTGAATCTTCTTTATCATGCTAGGATTAGCAGGAAAAAGCAAAAAATTTCAGAATTGCACCGTGCAATGTGGAGATATTACTGTTTGTGCATTTACAATATTCATTGATTTTTGCCATTGAAAAACGTCCAGAAATGTTTGAAGCTACTGACTGAATGAAAGGAGCTGGCATCTCACTCTCTTTCAATCTTCTTTATCATGCTAGGATTAGCAGGAAAAAGCAAAAAAATTCAGAATTGCACCTTGCAATGTGGAGATATTACTGTTTGTGCATTTACAATATTCATTGATTTTTGCCATTGAAAAACATGTTTTTCATATACCAGAAATGTTTGAAGCTACTGACTGAATGAAAGGAGCTGGCATCTCACTCTCTTTGAATCTTCTTTATCATGCTAGGATTAACAGGAAAAAGCTAAAAATTTCAGAATTGCACCTTGCAATGTGGAGATATTACTGTTTGTGCATTTACAATATTCATTGATTTTTGCCATTGAAAAACATGTTTTTCATATACCAGAAATGTTTGAAGCTACTGACTGAATGAAAGGAGCTGGCATCTCACTCTCTTTGAATCTTCTTTATCATGCTAGGATTAGCAGGAAAAAGCTAAAAATTTCAGAATTGCACCTTGCAATGTGGAGATATTACTGTTTGTGCATTTACAATATTCATTGATTTTTGCCATTGAAAAACATGTTTTTCATATACCAGAAATGTTTGAAGCTACTGACTGAATGAAAGGAGCTGGCATCTCACTCTCTTTGAATCTTCTTTATCATGCTAGGATTAACAGGAAAAAGCTAAAAATTTCAGAATTGCACCGTGCAATGTGGAGATATTACTGTTTGTGCATTTACAATATTCATTGATTTTTGCCATTGAAAAACATGTTTTTCATATACCAGAAATGTTTGAAGCTACTGACTGAATGAAAGGAGCTGGCATCTCACTCTCTTTGAATCTTCTTTATCATGCTAGGATTAGCAGGAAAAAGCTAAAAATTTCAGAATTGCACCGTGCAATGTGGAGATATTACTGTTTGTGCATTTACAATATTCATTGATTTTTGCCATTGAAAAACATGTTTTTCATATACCAGAAATGTTTGAAGCTACTGACTGAATGAAAGGAGCTGGCATCTCACTCTCTTTGAATCTTCTTTATCATGCTAGGATTAACAGGAAAAAGCTAAAAATTTCAGAATTGCACCGTGCAATGTGGAGATATTACTGTTTGTGCATTTACAATATTCATTGATTTTTGCCATTGAAAAACGTCCAGAAATGTTTGAAGCTACTGACTGAATGAAAGGAGCTGGCATCTCACTCTCTTTGAATCTTCTTTATCATGCTAGGATTAACAGGAAAAAGCAAAAAATTTCAGAATTGCACCGTGCAATGTGGAGATATTACTGTTTGTGCATTTACAATATTCATTGATTTTTGCCATTGAAAAACATGTTTTTCATATACCAGAAATGTTTGAAGCTACTGACTGAATGAAAGGAGCTGGCATCTCACTCTCTTTGAATCTTCTTTATCATGCTAGGATTAACAGGAAAAAGCTAAAAATTTCAGAATTGCACCTTGCAATGTGGAGATATTACTGTTTGTGCATTTACAATATTCATTGATTTTTGCCATTGAAAAACATGTTTTTCATATACCAGAAATGTTTGAAGCTACTGACTGAATGAAAGGAGCTGGCATCTCACTCTCTTTGAATCTTCTTTATCATGCTAGGATTAACAGGAAAAAGCTAAAAATTTCAGAATTGCACCGTGCAATGTGGAGATATTACTGTTTGTGCATTTACAATATTCATTGATTTTTGCCATTGAAAAACGTCCAGAAATGTTTGAAGCTACTGACTGAATGAAAGGAGCTGGCATCTCACTCTCTTTGAATCTTCTTTATCATGCTAGGATTAGCAGGAAAAAGCAAAAAATTTCAGAATTGCACCGTGCAATGTGGAGATATTACTGTTTGTGCATTTACAATATTCATTGATTTTTGCCATTGAAAAACATGTTTTTCATATACCAGAAATGTTTGAAGCTACTGACTGAATGAAAGGAGCTGGCATCTCACTCTCTTTGAATCTTCTTTATCATGCTAGGATTAACAGGAAAAAGCTAAAAATTTCAGAATTGCACCGTGCAATGTGGAGATATTACTGTTTGTGCATTTACAATATTCATTGATTTTTGCCATTGAAAAACATGTTTTTCATATACCAGAAATGTTTGAAGCTACTGACTGAATGAAAGGAGTTGGCATCTCACTCTCTTTGAATCTTCTTTATCATGCTAGGATTAACAGGAAAAAGCAAAAAATTTCAGAATTGCACCTTGCAATGTGGAGATATTACTGTTTGTGCATTTACAATATTCATTGATTTTTGCCATTGAAAAACGTCCAGAAATGTTTGAAGCTACTGACTGAATGAAAGGAGCTGGCATCTCACTCTCTTTGAATCTTCTTTATCATGCAAGGATTAACAGGAAAAAGCTAAAAATTTCAGAATTGCACCTTGCAATGTGGAGATATTACTGTTTGTGCATTTACAATATTCATTGATTTTTGCCATTGAAAAACATGTTTTTCATATACCAGAAATGTTTGAAGCTACTGACTGAATGAAAGGAGCTGGCATCTCACTCTCTTTGAATCTTCTTTATCATGCTAGGATTAGCAGGAAAAAGCAAAAAATTTCAGAATTGCACCTTGCAATGTGGAGATATTACTGTTTGTGCATTTACAATATTCATTGATTTTTGCCATTGAAAAACATGTTTTTCATATACCAGAAATGTTTGAAGCTACTGACTGAATGAAAGGAGCTGGCATCTCACTCTCTTTGAATCTTCTTTATCATGCTAGGATTAGCAGGAAAAAGCTAAAAATTTCAGAATTGCACCGTGCAATGTGGAGATATTACTGTTTGTGCATTTACAATATTCATTGATTTTTGCCATTGAAAAACGTCCAGAAATGTTTGAAGCTACTGACTGAATGAAAGGAGCTGGCATCTCACTCTCTTTGAATCTTCTTTATCATGCTAGGATTAACAGGAAAAAGCAAAAAATTTCAGAATTGCACCGTGCAATGTGGAGATATTACTGTTTGTGCATTTACAATATTCATTGATTTTTGCCATTGAAAAACATGTTTTTCATATACCAGAAATGTTTGAAGCTACTGACTGAATGAAAGGAGCTGGCATCTCACTCTCTTTGAATCTTCTTTATCATGCTAGGATTAGCAGGAAAAAGCAAAAAATTTCAGAATTGCACCTTGCAATGTGGAGATATTACTGTTTGTGCATTTACAATATTCATTGATTTTTGCCATTGAAAAACGTCCAGAAATGTTTGAAGCTACTGACTGAATGAAAGGAGCTGGCATCTCACTCTCTTTGAATCTTCTTTATCATGCTAGGATTAACAGGAAAAAGCTAAAAATTTCAGAATTGCACCGTGCAATGTGGAGATATTACTGTTTGTGCATTTACAATATTCATTGATTTTTGCCATTGAAAAACATGTTTTTCATATACCAGAAATGTTTGAAGCTACTGACTGAATGAAAGGAGCTGGCATCTCACTCTCTTTGAATCTTCTTTATCATGCTAGGATTAACAGGAAAAAGCAAAAAATTTCAGAATTGCACCGTGCAATGTGGAGATATTACTGTTTGTGCATTTACAATATTCATTGATTTTTGCCATTGAAAAACATGTTTTTCATATACCAGAAATGTTTGAAGCTACTGACTGAATGAAAGGAGCTGGCATCTCACTCTCTTTGAATCTTCTTTATCATGCTAGGATTAACAGGAAAAAGCTAAAAATTTCAGAATTGCACCTTGCAATGTGGAGATATTACTGTTTGTGCATTTACAATATTCATTGATTTTTGCCATTGAAAAACGTCCAGAAATGTTTGAAGCTACTGACTGAATGAAAGGAGCTGGCATCTCACTCTCTTTGAATCTTCTTTATCATGCTAGGATTAGCAGGAAAAAGCTAAAAATTTCAGAATTGCACCTTGCAATGTGGAGATATTACTGTTTGTGCATTTACAATATTCATTGATTTTTGCCATTGAAAAACGTCCAGAAATGTTTGAAGCTACTGACTGAATGAAAGGAGCTGGCATCTCACTCTCTTTGAATCTTCTTTATCATGCTAGGATTAACAGGAAAAAGCTAAAAATTTCAGAATTGCACCGTGCAATGTGGAGATATTACTGTTTGTGCATTTACAATATTCATTGATTTTTGCCATTGAAAAACGTCCAGAAATGTTTGAAGCTACTGACTGAATGAAAGGAGCTGGCATCTCACTCTCTTTGAATCTTCTTTATCATGCTAGGATTAGCAGGAAAAAGCAAAAAATTTCAGAATTGCACCGTGCAATGTGGAGATATTACTGTTTGTGCATTTACAATATTCATTGATTTTTGCCATTGAAAAACATGTTTTTCATATACCAGAAATGTTTGAAGCTACTGACTGAATGAAAGGAGCTGGCATCTCACTCTCTTTGAATCTTCTTTATCATGCTAGGATTAACAGGAAAAAGCTAAAAATTTCAGAATTGCACCGTGCAATGTGGAGATATTACTGTTTGTGCATTTACAATATTCATTGATTTTTGCCATTGAAAAACATGTTTTTCATATACCAGAAATGTTTGAAGCTACTGACTGAATGAAAGGAGCTGGCATCTCACTCTCTTTGAATCTTCTTTATCATGCTAGGATTAACAGGAAAGAGCAAAAAATTTCAGAATTGCACCTTGCAATGTGGAGATATTACTGTTTGTGCATTTACAATATTCATTGATTTTTGCCATTGAAAAACGTCCAGAAATGTTTGAAGCTACTGACTGAATGAAAGGAGCTGGCATCTCACTCTCTTTGAATCTTCTTTATCATGCTAGGATTAACAGGAAAAAGCTAAAAATTTCAGAATTGCACCTTGCAATGTGGAGATATTACTGTTTGTGCATTTACAATATTCATTGATTTTTGCCATTGAAAAACATGTTTTTCATATACCAGAAATGTTTGAAGCTACTGACTGAATGAAAGGAGCTGGCATCTCACTCTCTTTGAATCTTCTTTATCATGCTAGGATTAGCAGGAAAAAGCAAAAAATTTCAGAATTGCACCTTGCAATGTGGAGATATTACTGTTTGTGCATTTACAATATTCATTGATTTTTGCCATTGAAAAACATGTTTTTCATATACCAGAAATGTTTGAAGCTACTGACTGAATGAAAGGAGCTGGCATCTCACTCTCTTTGAATCTTCTTTATCATGCTAGGATTAGCAGGAAAAAGCTAAAAATTTCAGAATTGCACCGTGCAATGTGGAGATATTACTGTTTGTGCATTTACAATATTCATTGATTTTTGCCATTGAAAAACGTCCAGAAATGTTTGAAGCTACTGACTGAATGAAAGGAGCTGGCATCTCACTCTCTTTGAATCTTCTTTATCATGCTAGGATTAACAGGAAAAAGCAAAAAATTTCAGAATTGCACCGTGCAATGTGGAGATATTACTGTTTGTGCATTTACAATATTCATTGATTTTTGCCATTGAAAAACATGTGTTTTTCATATACCAGAAATGTTTGAAGCTACTGACTGAATGAAAGGAGCTGGCATCTCACTCTCTTTGAATCTTCTTTATCATGCTAGGATTAGCAGGAAAAAGCAAAAAATTTCAGAATTGCACCTTGCTATGTGGAGATATTACTGTTTGTGCATTTACAATATTCATTGATTTTTGCCATTGAAAAACGTCCAGAAATGTTTGAAGCTACTGACTGAATGAAAGGAGCTGGCATCTCACTCTCTTTGAATCTTCTTTATCATGCTAGGATTAACAGGAAAAAGCTAAAAATTTCAGAATTGCACCGTGCAATGTGGAGATATTACTGTTTGTGCATTTACAATATTCATTGATTTTTGCCATTGAAAAACATGTTTTTCATATACCAGAAATGTTTGAAGCTACTGACTGAATGAAAGGAGCTGGCATCTCACTCTCTTTGAATCTTCTTTATCATGCTAGGATTAACAGGAAAAAGCTAAAAATTTCAGAATTGCACCGTGCAATGTGGAGATATTACTGTTTGTGCATTTACAATATTCATTGATTTTTGCCATTGAAAAACGTCCAGAAATGTTTGAAGCTACTGACTGAATGAAAGGAGCTGGCATCTCACTCTCTTTGAATCTTCTTTATCATGCTAGGATTAACAGGAAAAAGCAAAAAATTTCAGAATTGCACCGTGCAATGTGGAGATATTACTGTTTGTGCATTTACAATATTCATTGATTTTTGCCATTGAAAAACATGTTTTTCATATACCAGAAATGTTTGAAGCTACTGACTGAATGAAAGGAGCTGGCATCTCACTCTCTTTGAATCTTCTTTATCATGCTAGGATTAACAGGAAAAAGCTAAAAATTTCAGAATTGCACCTTGCAATGTGGAGATATTACTGTTTGTGCATTTACAATATTCATTGATTTTTGCCATTGAAAAACGTCCAGAAATGTTTGAAGCTACTGACTGAATGAAAGGAGCTGGCATCTCACTCTCTTTGAATCTTCTTTATCATGCTAGGATTAGCAGGAAAAAGCTAAAAATTTCAGAATTGCACCTTGCAATGTGGAGATATTACTGTTTGTGCATTTACAATATTCATTGATTTTTGCCATTGAAAAACGTCCAGAAATGTTTGAAGCTACTGACTGAATGAAAGGAGCTGGCATCTCACTCTCTTTGAATCTTCTTTATCATGCTAGGATTAACAGGAAAAAGCTAAAAATTTCAGAATTGCACCGTGCAATGTGGAGATATTACTGTTTGTGCATTTACAATATTCATTGATTTTTGCCATTGAAAAACGTCCAGAAATGTTTGAAGCTACTGACTGAATGAAAGGAGCTGGCATCTCACTCTCTTTGAATCTTCTTTATCATGCTAGGATTAGCAGGAAAAAGCAAAAAATTTCAGAATTGCACCGTGCAATGTGGAGATATTACTGTTTGTGCATTTACAATATTCATTGATTTTTGCCATTGAAAAACATGTTTTTCATATACCAGAAATGTTTGAAGCTACTGACTGAATGAAAGGAGCTGGCATCTCACTCTCTTTGAATCTTCTTTATCATGCTAGGATTAACAGGAAAAAGCTAAAAATTTCAGAATTGCACCGTGCAATGTGGAGATATTACTGTTTGTGCATTTACAATATTCATTGATTTTTGCCATTGAAAAACATGTTTTTCATATACCAGAAATGTTTGAAGCTACTGACTGAATGAAAGGAGCTGGCATCTCACTCTCTTTGAATCTTCTTTATCATGCTAGGATTAACAGGAAAAAGCAAAAAATTTCAGAATTGCACCTTGCAATGTGGAGATATTACTGTTTGTGCATTTACAATATTCATTGATTTTTGCCATTGAAAAACGTTTATAACCAGAAATGTTTGAAGCTACTGACTGAATGAAAGGAGCTGGCATCTCACTCTCTTTGAATCTTCTTTATCATGCTAGGATTAACAGGAAAAAGCTAAAAATTTCAGAATTGCACCTTGCAATGTGGAGATATTACTGTTTGTGCATTTACAATATTCATTGATTTTTGCCATTGAAAAACATGTTTTTCATATACCAGAAATGTTTGAAGCTACTGACTGAATGAAAGGAGCTGGCATCTCACTCTCTTTGAATCTTCTTTATCATGCTAGGATTAGCAGGAAAAAGCAAAAAATTTCAGAATTGCACCTTGCAATGTGGAGATATTACTGTTTGTGCATTTACAATATTCATTGATTTTTGCCATTGAAAAACATGTTTTTCATATACCAGAAATGTTTGAAGCTACTGACTGAATGAAAGGAGCTGGCATCTCACTCTCTTTGAATCTTCTTTATCATGCTAGGATTAGCAGGAAAAAGCTAAAAATTTCAGAATTGCACCGTGCAATGTGGAGATATTACTGTTTGTGCATTTACAATATTCATTGATTTTTGCCATTGAAAAACGTCCAGAAATGTTTGAAGCTACTGACTGAATGAAAGGAGCTGGCATCTCACTCTCTTTGAATCTTCTTTATCATGCTAGGATTAACAGGAAAAAGCAAAAAATTTCAGAATTGCACCGTGCAATGTGGAGATATTACTGTTTGTGCATTTACAATATTCATTGATTTTTGCCATTGAAAAACATGTTTTTCATATACCAGAAATGTTTGAAGCTACTGACTGAATGAAAGGAGCTGGCATCTCACTCTCTTTGAATCTTCTTTATCATGCTAGGATTAGCAGGAAAAAGCAAAAAATTTCAGAATTGCACCTTGCAATGTGGAGATATTACTGTTTGTGCATTTACAATATTCATTGATTTTTGCCATTGAAAAACGTCCAGAAATGTTTGAAGCTACTGACTGAATGAAAGGAGCTGGCATCTCACTCTCTTTGAATCTTCTTTATCATGCTAGGATTAACAGGAAAAAGCTAAAAATTTCAGAATTGCACCGTGCAATGTGGAGATATTACTGTTTGTGCATTTACAATATTCATTGATTTTTGCCATTGAAAAACATGTTTTTCATATACCAGAAATGTTTGAAGCTACTGACTGAATGAAAGGAGCTGGCATCTCACTCTCTTTGAATCTTCTTTATCATGCTAGGATTAACAGGAAAAAGCTAAAAATTTCAGAATTGCACCTTGCAATGTGGAGATATTACTGATTGTGCATTTACAATATTCATTGATTTTTGCCATTGAAAAACGTCCAGAAATGTTTGAAGCTACTGACTGAATGAAAGGAGCTGGCATCTCACTCTCTTTGAATCTTCTTTATCATGCTAGGATTAGCAGGAAAAAGCTAAAAATTTCAGAATTGCACCTTGCAATGTGGAGATATTACTGTTTGTGCATTTACAATATTCATTGATTTTTGCCATTGAAAAACGTCCAGAAATGTTTGAAGCTACTGACTGAATGAAAGGAGCTGGCATCTCACTCTCTTTGAATCTTCTTTATCATGCTAGGATTAACAGGAAAAAGCTAAAAATTTCAGAATTGCACCGTGCAATGTGGAGATATTACTGTTTGTGCATT
This sequence comes from Phyllobates terribilis, assembly GCF_046119375.1. NCBI lineage: Eukaryota > Metazoa > Chordata > Amphibia > Anura > Dendrobatidae > Phyllobates > Phyllobates terribilis. Next base: position 19,340 of record NW_027367388.1, on the reverse strand, counting down.
TACAATATTCATTGATTTTTGCCATTGAAAAACATGTTTTTCATATACCAGAAATGTTTGAAGCTACTGACTGAATGAAAGGAGCTGGCATCTCACTCTCTTTGAATCTTCTTTATCATGCTAGGATTAGCAGGAAAAAGCTAAAAATTTCAGAATTGCACCGTGCAATGTGGAGATATTACTGTTTGTGCATTTACAATATTCATTGATTTTTGCCATTGAAAAACATGTTTTTCATATACCAGAAATGTTTGAAGCTACTGACTGAATGAAAGGAGCTGGCATCTCACTCTCTTTGAATCTTCTTTATCATGCTAGGATTAACAGGAAAAAGCTAAAAATTTCAGAATTGCACCGTGCAATGTGGAGATATTACTGTTTGTGCATTTACAATATTCATTGATTTTTGCCATTGAAAAACGTCCAGAAATGTTTGAAGCTACTGACTGAATGAAAGGAGCTGGCATCTCACTCTCTTTGAATCTTCTTTATCATGCTAGGATTAACAGGAAAAAGCAAAAAATTTCAGAATTGCACCGTGCAATGTGGAGATATTACTGTTTGTGCATTTACAATATTCATTGATTTTTGCCATTGAAAAACATGTTTTTCATATACCAGAAATGTTTGAAGCTACTGACTGAATGAAAGGAGCTGGCATCTCACTCTCTTTGAATCTTCTTTATCATGCTAGGATTAACAGGAAAAAGCTAAAAATTTCAGAATTGCACCGTGCAATGTGGAGATATTACTGTTTGTGCATTTACAATATTCATTGATTTTTGCCATTGAAAAACGTCCAGAAATGTTTGAAGCTACTGACTGAATGAAAGGAGCTGGCATCTCACTCTCTTTGAATCTTCTTTATCATGCTAGGATTAGCAGGAAAAAGCTAAAAATTTCAGAATTGCACCGTGCAATGTGGAGATATTACTGTTTGTGCATTTACAATATTCATTGATTTTTGCCATTGAAAAACATGTTTTTCATATACCAGAAATGTTTGAAGCTACTGACTGAATGAAAGGAGCTGGCATCTCACTCTCTTTGAATCTTCTTTATCATGCTAGGATTAGCAGGAAAAAGCAAAAAATTTCAGAATTGCACCTTGCAATGTGGAGATATTACTGTTTGTGCATTTACAATATTCATTGATTTTTGCCATTGAAAAACATGTTTTTCATATACCAGAAATGTTTGAAGCTACTGACTGAATGAAAGGAGCTGGCATCTCACTCTCTTTGAATCTTCTTTATCATGCTAGGATTAGCAGGAAAAAGCTAAAAATTTCAGAATTGCACCGTGCAATGTGGAGATATTACTGTTTGTGCATTTACAATATTCATTGATTTTTGCCATTGAAAAACATGTTTTTCATATACCAGAAATGTTTGAAGCTACTGACTGAATGAAAGGAGCTGGCATCTCACTCTCTTTGAATCTTCTTTATCATGCTAGGATTAGCAGGAAAAAGCAAAAAATTTCAGAATTGCACCTTGCAATGTGGAGATATTACTGTTTGTGCATTTACAATATTCATTGATTTTTGCCATTGAAAAACATGTTTTTCATATACCAGAAATGTTTGAAGCTACTGACTGAATGAAAGGAGCTGGCATCTCACTCTCTTTGAATCTTCTTTATCATGCTAGGATTAGCAGGAAAAAGCAAAAAATTTCAGAATTGCACCGTGCAATGTGGAGATATTACTGTTTGTGCATTTACAATATTCATTGATTTTTGCCATTGAAAAACATGTTTTTCATATACCAGAAATGTTTGAAGCTACTGACTGAATGAAAGGAGCTGGCATCTCACTCTCTTTGAATCTTCTTTATCATGCTAGGATTAACAGGAAAAAGCAAAAAATTTCAGAATTGCACCGTGCAATGTGGAGATATTACTGTTTGTGCATTTACAATATTCATTGATTTTTGCCATTGAAAAACATGTTTTTCATATACCAGAAATGTTTGAAGCTACTGACTGAATGAAAGGAGCTGGCATCTCACTCTCTTTGAATCTTCTTTATCATGCTAGGATTAGCAGGAAAAAGCAAAAAATTTCAGAATTGCACCGTGCAATGTGGAGATATTACTGTTTGTGCATTTACAATATTCATTGATTTTTGCCATTGAAAAACATGTTTTTCATATACCAGAAATGTTTGAAGCTACTGACTGAATGAAAGGAGCTGGCATCTCACTCTCTTTGAATCTTCTTTATCATGCTAGGATTAGCAGGAAAAAGTAAAAAATTTCAGAATTGCACCGTGCAATGTGGAGATATTACTGTTTGTGCATTTACAATATTCATTGATTTTTGCCATTGAAAAACATGTTTTTCATATACCAGAAATGTTTGAAGCTACTGACTGAATGAAAGGAGCTGGCATCTCACTCTCTTTGAATCTTCTTTATCATGCTAGGATTAACAGGAAAAAGCAAAAAATTTCAGAATTGCACCGTGCAATGTGGAGATATTACTGTTTGTGCATTTACAATATTCATTGATTTTTGCCATTGAAAAACATGTTTTTCATATACCAGAAATGTTTGAAGCTACTGACTGAATGAAAGGAGCTGGCATCTCACTCTCTTTGAATCTTCTTTATCATGCTAGGATTAGCAGGAAAAAGCAAAAAATTTCAGAATTGCACCTTGCTATGTGGAGATATTACTGTTTGTGCATTTACAATATTCATTGATTTTTGCCATTGAAAAACGTCCAGAAATGTTTGAAGCTACTGACTGAATGAAAGGAGCTGGCATCTCACTCTCTTTGAATCTTCTTTATCATGCTAGGATTAACAGGAAAAAGCTAAAAATTTCAGAATTGCACCGTGCAATGTGGAGATATTACTGTTTGTGCATTTACAATATTCATTGATTTTTGCCATTGAAAAACATGTTTTTCATATACCAGAAATGTTTGAAGCTACTGACTGAATGAAAGGAGCTGGCATCTCACTCTCTTTGAATCTTCTTTATCATGCTAGGATTAACAGGAAAAAGCTAAAAATTTCAGAATTGCACCGTGCAATGTGGAGATATTACTGTTTGTGCATTTACAATATTCATTGATTTTTGCCATTGAAAAACGTCCAGAAATGTTTGAAGCTACTGACTGAATGAAAGGAGCTGGCATCTCACTCTCTTTGAATCTTCTTTATCATGCTAGGATTAACAGGAAAAAGCAAAAAATTTCAGAATTGCACCGTGCAATGTGGAGATATTACTGTTTGTGCATTTACAATATTCATTGATTTTTGCCATTGAAAAACATGTTTTTCATATACCAGAAATGTTTGAAGCTACTGACTGAATGAAAGGAGCTGGCATCTCACTCTCTTTGAATCTTCTTTATCATGCTAGGATTAACAGGAAAAAGCTAAAAATTTCAGAATTGCACCGTGCAATGTGGAGATATTACTGTTTGTGCATTTACAATATTCATTGATTTTTGCCATTGAAAAACATGTTTTTCATATACCAGAAATGTTTGAAGCTACTGACTGAATGAAAGGAGCTGGCATCTCACTCTCTTTGAATCTTCTTTATCATGCTAGGATTAGCAGGAAAAAGCAAAAAATTTCAGAATTGCACCTTGCAATGTGGAGATATTACTGTTTGTGCATTTACAATATTCATTGATTTTTGCCATTGAAAAACATGTTTTTCATATACCAGAAATGTTTGAAGCTACTGACTGAATGAAAGGAGCTGGCATCTCACTCTCTTTGAATCTTCTTTATCATGCTAGGATTAGCAGGAAAAAGCTAAAAATTTCAGAATTGCACCGTGCAATGTGGAGATATTACTGTTTGTGCATTTACAATATTCATTGATTTTTGCCATTGAAAAACATGTTTTTCATATACCAGAAATGTTTGAAGCTACTGACTGAATGAAAGGAGCTGGCATCTCACTCTCTTTGAATCTTCTTTATCATGCTAGGATTAGCAGGAAAAAGCAAAAAATTTCAGAATTGCACCTTGCAATGTGGAGATATTACTGTTTGTGCATTTACAATATTCATTGATTTTTGCCATTGAAAAACATGTTTTTCATATACCAGAAATGTTTGAAGCTACTGACTGAATGAAAGGAGCTGGCATCTCACTCTCTTTGAATCTTCTTTATCATGCTAGGATTAGCAGGAAAAAGCAAAAAATTTCAGAATTGCACCGTGCAATGTGGAGATATTACTGTTTGTGCATTTACAATATTCATTGATTTTTGCCATTGAAAAACATGTTTTTCATATACCAGAAATGTTTGAAGCTACTGACTGAATGAAAGGAGCTGGCATCTCACTCTCTTTGAATCTTCTTTATCATGCTAGGATTAACAGGAAAAAGCAAAAAATTTCAGAATTGCACCGTGCAATGTGGAGATATTACTGTTTGTGCATTTACAATATTCATTGATTTTTGCCATTGAAAAACATGTTTTTCATATACCAGAAATGTTTGAAGCTACTGACTGAATGAAAGGAGCTGGCATCTCACTCTCTTTGAATCTTCTTTATCATGCTAGGATTAGCAGGAAAAAGCAAAAAATTTCAGAATTGCACCGTGCAATGTGGAGATATTACTGTTTGTGCATTTACAATATTCATTGATTTTTGCCATTGAAAAACATGTTTTTCATATACCAGAAATGTTTGAAGCTACTGACTGAATGAAAGGAGCTGGCATCTCACTCTCTTTGAATCTTCTTTATCATGCTAGGATTAGCAGGAAAAAGTAAAAAATTTCAGAATTGCACCGTGCAATGTGGAGATATTACTGTTTGTGCATTTACAATATTCATTGATTTTTGCCATTGAAAAACATGTTTTTCATATACCAGAAATGTTTGAAGCTACTGACTGAATGAAAGGAGCTGGCATCTCACTCTCTTTGAATCTTCTTTATCATGCTAGGATTAACAGGAAAAAGCAAAAAATTTCAGAATTGCACCGTGCAATGTGGAGATATTACTGTTTGTGCATTTACAATATTCATTGATTTTTGCCATTGAAAAACATGTTTTTCATATACCAGAAATGTTTGAAGCTACTGACTGAATGAAAGGAGCTGGCATCTCACTCTCTTTGAATCTTCTTTATCATGCTAGGATTAGCAGGAAAAAGCAAAAAATTTCAGAATTGCACCTTGCTATGTGGAGATATTACTGTTTGTGCATTTACAATATTCATTGATTTTTGCCATTGAAAAACGTCCAGAAATGTTTGAAGCTACTGACTGAATGAAAGGAGCTGGCATCTCACTCTCTTTGAATCTTCTTTATCATGCTAGGATTAACAGGAAAAAGCTAAAAATTTCAGAATTGCACCGTGCAATGTGGAGATATTACTGTTTGTGCATTTACAATATTCATTGATTTTTGCCATTGAAAAACATGTTTTTCATATACCAGAAATGTTTGAAGCTACTGACTGAATGAAAGGAGCTGGCATCTCACTCTCTTTGAATCTTCTTTATCATGCTAGGATTAACAGGAAAAAGCTAAAAATTTCAGAATTGCACCGTGCAATGTGGAGATATTACTGTTTGTGCATTTACAATATTCATTGATTTTTGCCATTGAAAAACGTCCAGAAATGTTTGAAGCTACTGACTGAATGAAAGGAGCTGGCATCTCACTCTCTTTGAATCTTCTTTATCATGCTAGGATTAACAGGAAAAAGCAAAAAATTTCAGAATTGCACCGTGCAATGTGGAGATATTACTGTTTGTGCATTTACAATATTCATTGATTTTTGCCATTGAAAAACATGTTTTTCATATACCAGAAATGTTTGAAGCTACTGACTGAATGAAAGGAGCTGGCATCTCACTCTCTTTGAATCTTCTTTATCATGCTAGGATTAACAGGAAAAAGCTAAAAATTTCAGAATTGCACCTTGCAATGTGGAGATATTACTGTTTGTGCATTTACAATATTCATTGATTTTTGCCATTGAAAAACGTCCAGAAATGTTTGAAGCTACTGACTGAATGAAAGGAGCTGGCATCTCACTCTCTTTGAATCTTCTTTATCATGCTAGGATTAGCAGGAAAAAGCTAAAAATTTCAGAATTGCACCTTGCAATGTGGAGATATTACTGTTTGTGCATTTACAATATTCATTGATTTTTGCCATTGAAAAACGTCCAGAAATGTTTGAAGCTACTGACTGAATGAAAGGAGCTGGCATCTCACTCTCTTTGAATCTTCTTTATCATGCTAGGATTAACAGGAAAAAGCTAAAAATTTCAGAATTGCACCGTGCAATGTGGAGATATTACTGTTTGTGCATTTACAATATTCATTGATTTTTGCCATTGAAAAACGTCCAGAAATGTTTGAAGCTACTGACTGAATGAAAGGAGCTGGCATCTCACTCTCTTTGAATCTTCTTTATCATGCTAGGATTAGCAGGAAAAAGCAAAAAATTTCAGAATTGCACCGTGCAATGTGGAGATATTACTGTTTGTGCATTTACAATATTCATTGATTTTTGCCATTGAAAAACATGTTTTTCATATACCAGAAATGTTTGAAGCTACTGACTGAATGAAAGGAGCTGGCATCTCACTCTCTTTGAATCTTCTTTATCATGCTAGGATTAACAGGAAAAAGCTAAAAATTTCAGAATTGCACCGTGCAATGTGGAGATATTACTGTTTGTGCATTTACAATATTCATTGATTTTTGCCATTGAAAAACATGTTTTTCATATACCAGAAATGTTTGAAGCTACTGACTGAATGAAAGGAGCTGGCATCTCACTCTCTTTGAATCTTCTTTATCATGCTAGGATTAACAGGAAAAAGCAAAAAATTTCAGAATTGCACCTTGCAATGTGGAGATATTACTGTTTGTGCATTTACAATATTCATTGATTTTTGCCATTGAAAAACGTCCAGAAATGTTTGAAGCTACTGACTGAATGAAAGGAGCTGGCATCTCACTCTCTTTGAATCTTCTTTATCATGCTAGGATTAACAGGAAAAAGCTAAAAATTTCAGAATTGCACCTTGCAATGTGGAGATATTACTGTTTGTGCATTTACAATATTCATTGATTTTTGCCATTGAAAAACATGTTTTTCATATACCAGAAATGTTTGAAGCTACTGACTGAATGAAAGGAGCTGGCATCTCACTCTCTTTGAATCTTCTTTATCATGCTAGGATTAGCAGGAAAAAGCAAAAAATTTCAGAATTGCACCTTGCAATGTGGAGATATTACTGTTTGTGCATTTACAATATTCATTGATTTTTGCCATTGAAAAACATGTTTTTCATATACCAGAAATGTTTGAAGCTACTGACTGAATGAAAGGAGCTGGCATCTCACTCTCTTTGAATCTTCTTTATCATGCTAGGATTAGCAGGAAAAAGCTAAAAATTTCAGAATTGCACCGTGCAATGTGGAGATATTACTGTTTGTGCATTTACAATATTCATTGATTTTTGCCATTGAAAAACGTCCAGAAATGTTTGAAGCTACTGACTGAATGAAAGGAGCTGGCATCTCACTCTCTTTGAATCTTCTTTATCATGCTAGGATTAACAGGAAAAAGCAAAAAATTTCAGAATTGCACCGTGCAATGTGGAGATATTACTGTTTGTGCATTTACAATATTCATTGATTTTTGCCATTGAAAAACATGTTTTTCATATACCAGAAATGTTTGAAGCTACTGACTGAATGAAAGGAGCTGGCATCTCACTCTCTTTGAATCTTCTTTATCATGCTAGGATTAGCAGGAAAAAGCAAAAAATTTCAGAATTGCACCTTGCAATGTGGAGATATTACTGTTTGTGCATTTACAATATTCATTGATTTTTGCCATTGAAAAACGTCCAGAAATGTTTGAAGCTACTGACTGAATGAAAGGAGCTGGCATCTCACTCTCTTTGAATCTTCTTTATCATGCTAGGATTAACAGGAAAAAGCTAAAAATTTCAGAATTGCACCGTGCAATGTGGAGATATTACTGTTTGTGCATTTACAATATTCATTGATTTTTGCCATTGAAAAACATGTTTTTCATATACCAGAAATGTTTGAAGCTACTGACTGAATGAAAGGAGCTGGCATCTCACTCTCTTTGAATCTTCTTTATCATGCTAGGATTAACAGGAAAAAGCTAAAAATTTCAGAATTGCACCTTGCAATGTGGAGATATTACTGATTGTGCATTTACAATATTCATTGATTTTTGCCATTGAAAAACGTCCAGAAATGTTTGAAGCTACTGACTGAATGAAAGGAGCTGGCATCTCACTCTCTTTGAATCTTCTTTATCATGCTAGGATTAGCAGGAAAAAGCTAAAAATTTCAGAATTGCACCTTGCAATGTGGAGATATTACTGTTTGTGCATTTACAATATTCATTGATTTTTGCCATTGAAAAACGTCCAGAAATGTTTGAAGCTACTGACTGAATGAAAGGAGCTGGCATCTCACTCTCTTTGAATCTTCTTTATCATGCTAGGATTAACAGGAAAAAGCTAAAAATTTCAGAATTGCACCGTGCAATGTGGAGATATTACTGTTTGTGCATTTACAATATTCATTGATTTTTGCCATTGAAAAACATGTTTTTCATATACCAGAAATGTTTGAAGCTACTGACTGAATGAAAGGAGCTGGCATCTCACTCTCTTTGAATCTTCTTTATCATGCTAGGATTAGCAGGAAAAAGCTAAAAATTTCAGAATTGCACCGTGCAATGTGGAGATATTACTGTTTGTGCATTTACAATATTCATTGATTTTTGCCATTGAAAAACATGTTTTTCATATACCAGAAATGTTTGAAGCTACTGACTGAATGAAAGGAGCTGGCATCTCACTCTCTTTGAATCTTCTTTATCATGCTAGGATTAACAGGAAAAAGCTAAAAATTTCAGAATTGCACCGTGCAATGTGGAGATATTACTGTTTGTGCATTTACAATATTCATTGATTTTTGCCATTGAAAAACGTCCAGAAATGTTTGAAGCTACTGACTGAATGAAAGGAGCTGGCATCTCACTCTCTTTGAATCTTCTTTATCATGCTAGGATTAACAGGAAAAAGCAAAAAATTTCAGAATTGCACCGTGCAATGTGGAGATATTACTGTTTGTGCATTTACAATATTCATTGATTTTTGCCATTGAAAAACATGTTTTTCATATACCAGAAATGTTTGAAGCTACTGACTGAATGAAAGGAGCTGGCATCTCACTCTCTTTGAATCTTCTTTATCATGCTAGGATTAACAGGAAAAAGCTAAAAATTTCAGAATTGCACCGTGCAATGTGGAGATATTACTGTTTGTGCATTTACAATATTCATTGATTTTTGCCATTGAAAAACGTCCAGAAATGTTTGAAGCTACTGACTGAATGAAAGAAGCTGGCATCTCACTCTCTTTGAATCTTCTTTATCATGCTAGGATTAGCAGGAAAAAGCTAAAAATTTCAGAATTGCACCGTGCAATGTGGAGATATTACTGTTTGTGCATTTACAATATTCATTGATTTTTGCCATTGAAAAACATGTTTTTCATATACCAGAAATGTTTGAAGCTACTGACTGAATGAAAGGAGCTGGCATCTCACTCTCTTTGAATCTTCTTTATCATGCTAGGATTAGCAGGAAAAAGCAAAAAATTTCAGAATTGCACCTTGCAATGTGGAGATATTACTGTTTGTGCATTTACAATATTCATTGATTTTTGCCATTGAAAAACATGTTTTTCATATACCAGAAATGTTTGAAGCTACTGACTGAATGAAAGGAGCTGGCATCTCACTCTCTTTGAATCTTCTTTATCATGCTAGGATTAGCAGGAAAAAGCTAAAAATTTCAGAATTGCACCGTGCAATGTGGAGATATTACTGTTTGTGCATTTACAATATTCATTGATTTTTGCCATTGAAAAACATGTTTTTCATATACCAGAAATGTTTGAAGCTACTGACTGAATGAAAGGAGCTGGCATCTCACTCTCTTTGAATCTTCTTTATCATGCTAGGATTAGCAGGAAAAAGCAAAAAATTTCAGAATTGCACCTTGCAATGTGGAGATATTACTGTTTGTGCATTTACAATATTCATTGATTTTTGCCATTGAAAAACATGTTTTTCATATACCAGAAATGTTTGAAGCTACTGACTGAATGAAAGGAGCTGGCATCTCACTCTCTTTGAATCTTCTTTATCATGCTAGGATTAGCAGGAAAAAGCAAAAAATTTCAGAATTGCACCGTGCAATGTGGAGATATTACTGTTTGTGCATTTACAATATTCATTGATTTTTGCCATTGAAAAACATGTTTTTCATATACCAGAAATGTTTGAAGCTACTGACTGAATGAAAGGAGCTGGCATCTCACTCTCTTTGAATCTTCTTTATCATGCTAGGATTAACAGGAAAAAGCAAAAAATTTCAGAATTGCACCGTGCAATGTGGAGATATTACTGTTTGTGCATTTACAATATTCATTGATTTTTGCCATTGAAAAACATGTTTTTCATATACCAGAAATGTTTGAAGCTACTGACTGAATGAAAGGAGCTGGCATCTCACTCTCTTTGAATCTTCTTTATCATGCTAGGATTAGCAGGAAAAAGCAAAAAATTTCAGAATTGCACCGTGCAATGTGGAGATATTACTGTTTGTGCATTTACAATATTCATTGATTTTTGCCATTGAAAAACATGTTTTTCATATACCAGAAATGTTTGAAGCTACTGACTGAATGAAAGGAGCTGGCATCTCACTCTCTTTGAATCTTCTTTATCATGCTAGGATTAGCAGGAAAAAGTAAAAAATTTCAGAATTGCACCGTGCAATGTGGAGATATTACTGTTTGTGCATTTACAATATTCATTGATTTTTGCCATTGAAAAACATGTTTTTCATATACCAGAAATGTTTGAAGCTACTGACTGAATGAAAGGAGCTGGCATCTCACTCTCTTTGAATCTTCTTTATCATGCTAGGATTAACAGGAAAAAGCAAAAAATTTCAGAATTGCACCGTGCAATGTGGAGATATTACTGTTTGTGCATTTACAATATTCATTGATTTTTGCCATTGAAAAACATGTTTTTCATATACCAGAAATGTTTGAAGCTACTGACTGAATGAAAGGAGCTGGCATCTCACTCTCTTTGAATCTTCTTTATCATGCTAGGATTAGCAGGAAAAAGCAAAAAATTTCAGAATTGCACCGTGCAATGTGGAGATATTACTGTTTGTGCATTTACAATATTCATTGATTTTTGCCATTGAAAAACATGTTTTTCATATACCAGAAATGTTTGAAGCTACTGACTGAATGAAAGGAGCTGGCATCTCACTCTCTTTGAATCTTCTTTATCATGCTAGGATTAGCAGGAAAAAGCAAAAAATTTCAGAATTGCACCGTGCAATGTGGAGATATTACTGTTTGTGCATTTACAATATTCATTGATTTTTGCCATTGAAAAACGTCCAGAAATGTTTGAAGCTACTGACTGAATGAAAGGAGCTGGCATCTCACTCTCTTTGAATCTTCTTTATCATGCTAGGATTAGCAGGAAAAAGCAAAAAATTTCAGAATTGCACCGTGCAATGTGGAGATATTACTGTTTGTGCATTTACAATATTCATTGATTTTTGCCATTGAAAAACATGTTTTTCATATACCAGAAATGTTTGAAGCTACTGACTGAATGAAAGGAGCTGGCATCTCACTCTCTTTGAATCTTCTTTATCATGCTAGGATTAGCAGGAAAAAGCAAAACATTTCAGAATTGCACCGTGCAATGTGGAGATATTACTGTTTGTGCATTTACAATATTCATTGATTTTTGCCATTGAAAAACATGTTTTTCATATACCAGAAATGTTTGAAGCTACTGACTGAATGAAAGGAGCTGGCATCTCACTCTCTTTGAATCTTCTTTATCATGCTAGGATTAGCAGGAAAAAGCAAAAAATTTCAGAATTGCACCGTGCAATGTGGAGATATTACTGTTTGTGCATTTACAATATTCATTGATTTTTGCCATTGAAAAACGTCCAGAAATGTTTGAAGCTACTGACTGAATGAAAGGAGCTGGCATCTCACTCTCTTTGAATCTTCTTTATCATGCTAGGATTAACAGGAAAAAGCTAAAAATTTCAGAATTGCACCGTGCAATGTGGAGATATTACTGTTTGTGCATTTACAATATTCATTGATTTTTGCCATTGAAAAACATGTTTTTCATATACCAGAAATGTTTGAAGCTACTGACTGAATGAAAGGAGCTGGCATCTCACTCTCTTTCAATCTTCTTTATCATGCTAGGATTAGCAGGAAAAAGCTAAAAATTTCAGAATTGCACCGTGCAATGTGGAGATATTACTGTTTGTGCATTTACAATATTCATTGATTTTTGCCATTGAAAAACATGTTTTTCATATACCAGAAATGTTTGAAGCTACTGACTGAATGAAAGGAGCTGGCATCTCACTCTCTTTGAATCTTCTTTATCATGCTAGGATTAACAGGAAAAAGCTAAAAATTTCAGAATTGCACCGTGCAATGTGGAGATATTACTGTTTGTGCATTTACAATATTCATTGATTTTTGCCATTGAAAAACGTCCAGAAATGTTTGAAGCTACTGACTGAATGAAAGGAGCTGGCATCTCACTCTCTTTGAATCTTCTTTATCATGCTAGGATTAGCAGGAAAAAGCTAAAAATTTCAGAATTGCACCGTGCAATGTGGAGATATTACTGTTTGTGCATTTACAATATTCATTGATTTTTGCCATTGAAAAACATGTTTTTCATATACCAGAAATGTTTGAAGCTACTGACTGAATGAAAGGAGCTGGCATCTCACTCTCTTTGAATCTTCTTTATCATGCTAGGATTAGCAGGAAAAAGCAAAAAATTTCAGAATTGCACCTTGCAATGTGGAGATATTACTGTTTGTGCATTTACAATATTCATTGATTTTTGCCATTGAAAAACATGTTTTTCATATACCAGAAATGTTTGAAGCTACTGACTGAATGAAAGGAGCTGGCATCTCACTCTCTTTGAATCTTCTTTATCATGCTAGGATTAGCAGGAAAAAGCTAAAAATTTCAGAATTGCACCGTGCAATGTGGAGATATTACTGTTTGTGCATTTACAATATTCATTGATTTTTGCCATTGAAAAACATGTTTTTCATATACCAGAAATGTTTGAAGCTACTGACTGAATGAAAGGAGCTGGCATCTCACTCTCTTTGAATCTTCTTTATCATGCTAGGATTAGCAGGAAAAAGCAAAAAATTTCAGAATTGCACCTTGCAATGTGGAGATATTACTGTTTGTGCATTTACAATATTCATTGATTTTTGCCATTGAAAAACATGTTTTTCATATACCAGAAATGTTTGAAGCTACTGACTGAATGAAAGGAGCTGGCATCTCACTCTCTTTGAATCTTCTTTATCATGCTAGGATTAGCAGGAAAAAGCAAAAAATTTCAGAATTGCACCGTGCAATGTGGAGATATTACTGTTTGTGCATTTACAATATTCATTGATTTTTGCCATTGAAAAACATGTTTTTCATATACCAGAAATGTTTGAAGCTACTGACTGAATGAAAGGAGCTGGCATCTCACTCTCTTTGAATCTTCTTTATCATGCTAGGATTAACAGGAAAAAGCAAAAAATTTCAGAATTGCACCGTGCAATGTGGAGATATTACTGTTTGTGCATTTACAATATTCATTGATTTTTGCCATTGAAAAACATGTTTTTCATATACCAGAAATGTTTGAAGCTACTGACTGAATGAAAGGAGCTGGCATCTCACTCTCTTTGAATCTTCTTTATCATGCTAGGATTAGCAGGAAAAAGCAAAAAATTTCAGAATTGCACCGTGCAATGTGGAGATATTACTGTTTGTGCATTTACAATATTCATTGATTTTTGCCATTGAAAAACATGTTTTTCATATACCAGAAATGTTTGAAGCTGACTGAATGAAAGGAGCTGGCATCTCACTCTCTTTGAATCTTCTTTATCATGCTAGGATTAGCAGGAAAAAGTAAAAAATTTCAGAATTGCACCGTGCAATGTGGAGATATTACTGTTTGTGCATTTACAATATTCATTGATTTTTGCCATTGAAAAACATGTTTTTCATATACCAGAAATGTTTGAAGCTACTGACTGAATGAAAGGAGCTGGCATCTCACTCTCTTTGAATCTTCTTTATCATGCTAGGATTAACAGGAAAAAGCAAAAAATTTCAGAATTGCACCGTGCAATGTGGAGATATTACTGTTTGTGCATTTACAATATTCATTGATTTTTGCCATTGAAAAACATGTTTTTCATATACCAGAAATGTTTGAAGCTACTGACTGAATGAAAGGAGCTGGCATCTCACTCTCTTTGAATCTTCTTTATCATGCTAGGATTAGCAGGAAAAAGCAAAAAATTTCAGAATTGCACCGTGCAATGTGGAGATATTACTGTTTGTGCATTTACAATATTCATTGATTTTTGCCATTGAAAAACATGTTTTTCATATACCAGAAATGTTTGAAGCTACTGACTGAATGAAAGGAGCTGGCATCTCACTCTCTTTGAATCTTCTTTATCATGCTAGGATTAGCAGGAAAAAGCAAAAAATTTCAGAATTGCACCGTGCAATGTGGAGATATTACTGTTTGTGCATTTACAATATTCATTGATTTTTGCCATTGAAAAACGTCCAGAAATGTTTGAAGCTACTGACTGAATGAAAGGAGCTGGCATCTCACTCTCTTTGAATCTTCTTTATCATGCTAGGATTAGCAGGAAAAAGCAAAAAATTTCAGAATTGCACCGTGCAATGTGGAGATATTACTGTTTGTGCATTTACAATATTCATTGATTTTTGCCATTGAAAAACATGTTTTTCATATACCAGAAATGTTTGAAGCTACTGACTGAATGAAAGGAGCTGGCATCTCACTCTCTTTGAATCTTCTTTATCATGCTAGGATTAGCAGGAAAAAGCAAAACATTTCAGAATTGCACCGTGCAATGTGGAGATATTACTGTTTGTGCATTTACAATATTCATTGATTTTTGCCATTGAAAAACATGTTTTTCATATACCAGAAATGTTTGAAGCTACTGACTGAATGAAAGGAGCTGGCATCTCACTCTCTTTGAATCTTCTTTATCATGCTAGGATTAGCAGGAAAAAGCAAAAAATTTCAGAATTGCACCGTGCAATGTGGAGATATTACTGTTTGTGCATTTACAATATTCATTGATTTTTGCCATTGAAAAACGTCCAGAAATGTTTGAAGCTACTGACTGAATGAAAGGAGCTGGCATCTCACTCTCTTTGAATCTTCTTTATCATGCTAGGATTAACAGGAAAAAGCTAAAAATTTCAGAATTGCACCGTGCAATGTGGAGATATTACTGTTTGTGCATTTACAATATTCATTGATTTTTGCCATTGAAAAACATGTTTTTCATATACCAGAAATGTTTGAAGCTACTGACTGAATGAAAGGAGCTGGCATCTCACTCTCTTTCAATCTTCTTTATCATGCTAGGATTAGCAGGAAAAAGCTAAAAATTTCAGAATTGCACCGTGCAATGTGGAGATATTACTGTTTGTGCATTTACAATATTCATTGATTTTTGCCATTGAAAAACATGTTTTTCATATACCAGAAATGTTTGAAGCTACTGACTGAATGAAAGGAGCTGGCATCTCACTCTCTTTGAATCTTCTTTATCATGCTAGGATTAGCAGGAAAAAGCAAAAAATTTCAGAATTGCACCGTGCAATGTGGAGATATTACTGTTTGTGCATTTACAATATTCATTGATTTTTGCCATTGAAAAACGTCCAGAAATGTTTGAAGCTACTGACTGAATGAAAGGAGCTGGCATCTCACTCTCTTTGAATCTTCTTTATCATGCTAGTATTAGCAGGAAAAAGCAAAAAATTTCAGAATTGCACCGTGCAATGTGGAGATATTACTGTTTGTGCATTTACAATATTCATTGATTTTTGCCATTGAAAAACATGTTTTTCATATACCAGAAATGTTTGAAGCTACTGACTGAATGAAAGGAGCTGGCATCTCACTCTCTTTGAATCTTCTTTATCATGCTAGGATTAGCAGGAAAAAGCAAAAAATTTCAGAATTGCACCGTGCAATGTGGAGATATTACTGTTTGTGCATTTACAATATTCATTGATTTTTGCCATTGAAAAACATGTTTTTCATATACCAGAAATGTTTGAAGCTACTGACTGAATGAAAGGAGCTGGCATCTCACTCTCTTTGAATCTTTATCATGCTAGGATTAGCAGGAAAAAGCAAAAAATTTCAGAATTGCACCGTGCAATGTGGAGATATTACTGTTTGTGCATTTACAATATTCATTGATTTTTGCCATTGAAAAACGTCCAGAAATGTTTGAAGCTACTGACTGAATGAAAGGAGCTGGCATCTCACTCTCTTTGAATCTTCTTTATCATGCTAGGATTAACAGGAAAAAGCTAAAAATTTCAGAATTGCACCGTGCAATGTGGAGATATTACTGTTTGTGCATTTACAATATTCATTGATTTTTGCCATTGAAAAACATGTTTTTCATATACCAGAAATGTTTGAAGCTACTGACTGAATGAAAGGAGCTGGCATCTCACTCTCTTTGAATCTTCTTTATCATGCTAGGATTAGCAGGAAAAAGCTAAAAATTTCAGAATTGCACCGTGCAATGTGGAGATATTACTGTTTGTGCATTTACAATATTCATTGATTTTTGCCATTGAAAAACATGTTTTTCATATACCAGAAATGTTTGAAGCTACTGACTGAATGAAAGGAGCTGGCATCTCACTCTCTTTGAATCTTCTTTATCATGCTAGGATTAACAGGAAAAAGCAAAAAATTTCAGAATTGCACCGTGCAATGTGGAGATATTACTGTTTGTGCATTTACAATATTCATTGATTTTTGCCATTGAAAAACGTCCAGAAATGTTTGAAGCTACTGACTGAATGAAAGGAGCTGGCATCTCACTCTCTTTGAATCTTCTTTATCATGCTAGGATTAACAGGAAAAAGCTAAAAATTTCAGAATTGCACCGTGCAATGTGGAGATATTACTGTTTGTGCATTTACAATATTCATTGATTTTTGCCATTGAAAAACATGTTTTTCATATACCAGAAATGTTTGAAGCTACTGACTGAATGAAAGGAGCTGGCATCTCACTCTCTTTGAATCTTCTTTATCATGCTAGGATTAGCAGGAAAAAGCAAAAAATTTCAGAATTGCACCGTGCAATGTGGAGATATTACTGTTTGTGCATTTACAATATTCATTGATTTTTGCCATTGAAAAACATGTTTTTCATATACCAGAAATGTTTGAAGCTACTGACTGAATGAAAGGAGCTGGCATCTCACTCTCTTTGAATCTTCTTTATCATGCTAGGATTAACAGGAAAAAGCTAAAAATTTCAGAATTGCACCGTGCAATGTGGAGATATTACTGTTTGTGCATTTACAATATTCATTGATTTTTGCCATTGAAAAACATGTTTTTCATATACCAGAAATGTTTGAAGCTACTGACTGAATGAAAGGAGCTGGCATCTCACTCTCTTTGAATCTTCTTTATCATGCTAGGATTAGCAGGAAAAAGCAAAAAATTTCAGAATTGCACCTTGCAATGTGGAGATATTACTGTTTGTGCATTTACAATATTCATTGATTTTTGCCATTGAAAAACATGTTTTTCATATACCAGAAATGTTTGAAGCTACTGACTGAATGAAAGGAGCTGGCATCTCACTCTCTTTGAATCTTCTTTATCATGCTAGGATTAGCAGGAAAAAGCTAAAAATTTCAGAATTGCACCGTGCAATGTGGAGATATTACTGTTTGTGCATTTACAATATTCATTGATTTTTGCCATTGAAAAACGTCCAGAAATGTTTGAAGCTACTGACTGAATGAAAGGAGCTGGCATCTCACTCTCTTTGAATCTTCTTTATCATGCTAGGATTAACAGGAAAAAGCAAAAAATTTCAGAATTGCACCGTGCAATGTGGAGATATTACTGTTTGTGCATTTACAATATTCATTGATTTTTGCCATTGAAAAACATGTTTTTCATATACCAGAAATGTTTGAAGCTACTGACTGAATGAAAGGAGCTGGCATCTCACTCTCTTTGAATCTTCTTTATCATGCTAGGATTAGCAGGAAAAAGCAAAAAATTTCAGAATTGCACCTTGCAATGTGGAGATATTACTGTTTGTGCATTTACAATATTCATTGATTTTTGCCATTGAAAAACGTCCAGAAATGTTTGAAGCTACTGACTGAATGAAAGGAGCTGGCATCTCACTCTCTTTGAATCTTCTTTATCATGCTAGGATTAACAGGAAAAAGCTAAAAATTTCAGAATTGCACCGTGCAATGTGGAGATATTACTGTTTGTGCATTTACAATATTCATTGATTTTTGCCATTGAAAAACATGTTTTTCATATACCAGAAATGTTTGAAGCTACTGACTGAATGAAAGGAGCTGGCATCTCACTCTCTTTGAATCTTCTTTATCATGCTAGGATTAACAGGAAAAAGCTAAAAATTTCAGAATTGCACCTTGCAATGTGGAGATATTACTGTTTGTGCATTTACAATATTCATTGATTTTTGCCATTGAAAAACATGTTTTTCATATACCAGAAATGTTTGAAGCTACTGACTGAATGAAAGGAGCTGGCATCTCACTCTCTTTGAATCTTCTTTATCATGCTAGGATTAACAGGAAAAAGCTAAAAATTTCAGAATTGCACCGTGCAATGTGGAGATATTACTGTTTGTGCATTTACAATATTCATTGATTTTTGCCATTGAAAAACATGTTTTTCATATACCAGAAATGTTTGAAGCTACTGACTGAATGAAAGGAGCTGGCATCTCACTCTCTTTGAATCTTCTTTATCATGCTAGGATTAGCAGGAAAAAGCAAAAAATTTCAGAATTGCACCTTGCAATGTGGAGATATTACTGTTTGTGCATTTACAATATTCATTGATTTTTGCCATTGAAAAACATGTTTTTCATATACCAGAAATGTTTGAAGCTACTGACTGAATGAAAGGAGCTGGCATCTCACTCTCTTTGAATCTTCTTTATCATGCTAGGATTAGCAGGAAAAAGCTAAAAATTTCAGAATTGCACCGTGCAATGTGGAGATATTACTGTTTGTGCATTTACAATATTCATTGATTTTTGCCATTGAAAAACGTCCAGAAATGTTTGAAGCTACTGACTGAAT
>NW_027367387.1:0-58643 GCF_046119375.1 Phyllobates terribilis | reverse complement strand
AGAAGATTCAAAGAGAGTGAGATGCCAGCTCCTTTCATTCAGTCAGTAGCTTCAAACATTTCTGGTATATGAATAACATGATGTTTTTCAATGGCAAAAATCAATGAATATTGTAAATGCACAAACAGTAATTTCTCCGCATTGCAAGGTGCAATTCTGAAATTTTTTGCTTTTTCCTGCTCCTCTTAGCATGATAAAGAAGATTCAAAGAGAGTGAGATGCCAGCTCCTTTCATTCAGTCAGTAGCTTCAAACATTTCTGGTATATGAATAACATGATGTTTTTCAATGGCAAAAATCAATGAATATTGTAAATGCACAAACAGTAATTTCTCCGCATTGCAAGGTGCAATTCTGAAATTTTTTGCTTTTTCCTGCTCCTCTTAGCATGATAAAGAATATTCAAAGAGAGTGAGATGCCAGCTCCTTTCATTCAGTCAGTAGCTTCAATCATTTCTGGATGTTTTTCAATGGCAAAAATCAATGAATATTGTAAATGCACAAACTGTAATTTCTCCGCATTGCAAGGTGCAATTCTGAAATTTTTGGCTTTTTCCTGCTCCTCTTAGCATGATAAAGAAGATTCAAAGAGAGTGAGATGCCAGCTCCTTTCATTCAGTCAGTAGCTTCAATCATTTCTGGACGTTTTTCAATGGCAAAAATCAATGAATATTGTAAATGCACAAACAGTAATTTCTCCGCATTGCAAGGTGCAATTCTGAAATTTTTTGCTTTTTCCTGCTCCTCTTAGCATGATAAAGAAGATTCAAAGAGAGTGAGATGCCAGCTCCTTTCATTCAGTCAGTAGCTTCAATCATTTCTGGATGTTTTTCAATGGCAAAAATCAATGAATATTGTAAATGCACAAACAGTAATTTCTCCGCATTGCAAGGTGCAATTCTGAAATTTTTTGCTTTTTCCCGCTCCTCTTAGCATGATAAAGAAGATTCAAAGAGAGTGAGGTGCCAGCTCCTTTCATTCAGTCAGTAGCTTCAAACATTTCTGGTATATGAATAACATGTTTTTCAATGGCAAAAATCATTGAATATTGTAAATGCACAAACAGTAATTTCTCCGCATTGCAAGGTGCAATTCTGAAATTTTTTGATTTTTCCTGCTCCTCTTAGCATGATAAAGAAGATTCAAAGAGAGTGAGATGCCAGCTCCTTTCATTCAGTCAGTAGCTTCAATCATTTCTGGACGTTTTTCAATGGTAAAAATCAATGAATATTGTAAATGCACAAACAGTAATTTCTCCACATTGCAAGGTGCAATTCTGAAATTTTTTGCTTTTTCCTGCTCCTCTTAGCATGATAAAGAAGATTCAAAGAGAGTGAGATGCCAGCTCCTTTCATTCAGTCAGTAGCTTCAAACATTTCTGGTATATGAATAACATGATGTTTTTCAATGGCAAAAATCAATGAATATTGTAAATGCACAAACAGTAATTTCTCTGCATTGCAAGGTGCAATTCTGAAATTTTTTGCTTTTTCCTGCTCCTCTTAGCATGATAAAGAAGATTCAAAGAGAGTGAGATGCCAGCTACTTTCATTCAGTCAGTAGCTTCAATCATTTCTGGACGTTTTTCAATGGTAAAAATCAATGAATATTGTAAATGCACAAACAGTAATTTCTCCACATTGCAAGGTGCAATTCTGAAATTTTTTGCTTTTTCCTGCTCCTCTTAGCATGATAAAGAAGATTCAAAGAGAGTGAGATGCCAGCTCCTTTCATTCAGTCAGTAGCTTCAAACATTTCTGGTATATGAATAACATGATGTTTTTCAATGGCAAAAATCAATGAATATTGTAAATGCACAAACAGTAATTTCTCCGCATTGCAAGGTGCAATTCTGAAATTTTTTGCTTTTTCCTGCTCCTCTTAGCATGATAAAGAAGATTCAAAGAGAGTGAGATGCCAGCTCCTTTCATTCAGTCAGTAGCTTCAAACATTTCTGGTATATGAATAACATGATGTTTTTCAATGGCAAAAATCAATGAATATTGTAAATGCACAAACAGTAATTTCTCCGCATTGCAAGGTGCAATTCTGAAATTTTTTGCTTTTTCCTGCTCCTCTTAGCATGATAAAGAATATTCAAAGAGAGTGAGATGCCAGCTCCTTTCATTCAGTCAGTAGCTTCAATCATTTCTGGATGTTTTTCAATGGCAAAAATCAATGAATATTGTAAATGCACAAACTGTAATTTCTCCGCATTGCAAGGTGCAATTCTGAAATTTTTGGCTTTTTCCTGCTCCTCTTAGCATGATAAAGAAGATTCAAAGAGAGTGAGATGCCAGCTCCTTTCATTCAGTCAGTAGCTTCAATCATTTCTGGACGTTTTTCAATGGCAAAAATCAATGAATATTGTAAATGCACAAACAGTAATTTCTCCGCATTGCAAGGTGCAATTGTGAAATTTTTTGCTTTTTCCTGCTCCTCTTAGCATGATAAAGAAGATTCAAAGAGAGTGAGATGCCAGCTCCTTTCATTCAGTCAGTAGCTTCAATCATTTCTGGATGTTTTTCAATGGCAAAAATCAATGAATATTGTAAATGCACAAACAGTAATTTCTCCGCATTGCAAGGTGCAATTCTGAAATTTTTTGCTTTTTCCCGCTCCTCTTAGCATGATAAAGAAGATTCAAAGAGAGTGAGGTGCCAGCTCCTTTCATTCAGTCAGTAGCTTCAAACATTTCTGGTATATGAATAACATGTTTTTCAATGGCAAAAATCATTGAATATTGTAAATGCACAAACAGTAATTTCTCCGCATTGCAAGGTGCAATTCTGAAATTTTTTGATTTTTCCTGCTCCTCTTAGCATGATAAAGAAGATTCAAAGAGAGTGAGATGCCAGCTCCTTTCATTCAGTCAGTAGCTTCAATCATATCTGGACGTTTTTCAATGGCAAAAATCAATGAATATTGTAAATGCACAAACAGTAATTTCTCCGCATTGCAAGGTGCAATTCTGAAATTTTTTGCTTTTTCCTGCTCCTCTTAGCATGATAAAGAAGATTCAAAGAGAGTGAGATGCCAGCTCCTTTCATTCAGTCAGTAGCTTCAATCATTTCTGGACGTTTTTCAATGGCAAAAATCAATGAATATTGTAAATGCACAAACAGTAATTTCTCCGCATTGCAAGGTGCAATTCTGAAATTTTTTGCTTTTTCCTGCTCCTCTTAGCATGATAAAGAAGATTCAAAGAGAGTGAGATGCCAGCTCCTTTCATTCAGTCAGTAGCTTCAAACATTTCTGGTATATGAATAACATGATGTTTTTCAATGGCAAAAATCAATGAATATTGTAAATGCACAAACAGTAATTTCTCCGCATTGCAAGGTGCAAGTCTGAAATTTTTTGCTTTTTCCTGCTCCTCTTAGCATGATAAAGAAGATTCAAAGAGAGTGAGATGCCAGCTACTTTCATTCAGTCAGTAGCTTCAATCATTTCTGGACGTTTTTCAATGGTAAAAATCAATGAATATTGTAAATGCACAAACAGTAATTTCTCCACATTGCAAGGTGCAATTCTGAAATTTTTTGCTTTTTCCTGCTCCTCTTAGCATGATAAAGAAGATTCAAAGAGAGTGAGATGCCAGCTCCTTTCATTCAGTCAGTAGCTTCAAACATTTCTGGTATATGAATAACATGATGTTTTTCAATGGCAAAAATCAATGAATATTGTAAATGCACAAACAGTAATTTCTCCGCATTGCAAGGTGCAATTCTGAAATTTTTTGCTTTTTCCTGCTCCTCTTAGCATGATAAAGAAGATTCAAAGAGAGTGAGATGCCAGCTCCTTTCATTCAGTCAGTAGCTTCAAACATTTCTGGTATATGAATAACATGATGTTTTTCAATGGCAAAAATCAATGAATATTGTAAATGCACAAAGAGTAATTTCTCCGCATTGCAAGGTGCAATTCTGAAATTTTTTGCTTTTTCCTGCTCCTCTTAGCATGATAAAGAAGATTCAAAGAGAGTGAGATGCCAGCTCCTTTCATTCAGTCAGTAGCTTCAATCATTTCTGGACGTTTTTCAATGGCAAAAATCAATGAATATTGTAAATGCACAAACAGTAATTTCTCCGCATTGCAAGGTGCAATTCTGAAATTTTTTGCTTTTTCCTGCTCCTCTTAGCATGATAAAGAAGATTCAAAGAGAGTGAGATGCCAGCTCCTTTCATTCAGTCAGTAGCTTCAATCATTTCTGGACGTTTTTCAATGGCAAAAATCAATGAATATTGTAAATGCACAAACAGTAATTTCTCCGCATTGCAAGGTGCAATTCTGAAATTTTTTGCTTTTTCCTGCTCCTCTTAGCATGATAAAGAAGATTCAAAGAGAGTGAGATGCCAGCTCCTTTCATTCAGTCAGTAGCTACAAACATTTCTGGTATATGAATAACATGATGTTTTTCAATGGCAAAAATCAATGAATATTGTAAATGCACAAACAGTAATTTCTCCGCATTGCAAGGTGCAATTCTGAAATTTTTTGCTTTTTCCTGCTCCTCTTAGCATGATAAAGAAGATTCAAAGAGAGTGAGATGCCAGCTCCTTTCATTCAGTCAGTAGCTTCAATCATTTCTGGACGTTTTTCAATGGTAAAAATCAATGAATATTGTAAATGCACAAACAGTAATTTCTCCACATTGCAAGGTGCAATTCTGAAATTTTTTGCTTTTTCCTGCTCCTCTTAGCATGATAAAGAAGATTCAAAGAGAGTGAGATGCCAGCTCCTTTCATTCAGTCAGTAGCTTCAAACATTTCTGGTATATGAATAACATGATGTTTTTCAATGGCAAAAATCAATGAATATTGTAAATGCACAAACAGTAATTTCTCTGCATTGCAAGGTGCAATTCTGAAATTTTTTGCTTTTTCCTGCTCCTCTTAGCATGATAAAGAAGATTCAAAGAGAGTGAGATGCCAGCTACTTTCATTCAGTCAGTAGCTTCAATCATTTCTGGACGTTTTTCAATGGTAAAAATCAATGAATATTGTAAATGCACAAACAGTAATTTCTCCACATTGCAAGGTGCAATTCTGAAATTTTTTGCTTTTTCCTGCTCCTCTTAGCATGATAAAGAAGATTCAAAGAGAGTGAGATGCCAGCTCCTTTCATTCAGTCAGTAGCTTCAAACATTTCTGGTATATGAATAACATGATGTTTTTCAATGGCAAAAATCAATGAATATTGTAAATGCACAAACAGTAATTTCTCCGCATTGCAAGGTGCAATTCTGAAATTTTTTGCTTTTTCCTGCTCCTCTTAGCATGATAAAGAAGATTCAAAGAGAGTGAGATGCCAGCTCCTTTCATTCAGTCAGTAGCTTCAAACATTTCTGGTATATGAATAACATGATGTTTTTCAATGGCAAAAATCAATGAATATTGTAAATGCACAAACAGTAATTTCTCCGCATTGCAAGGTGCAATTCTGAAATTTTTTGCTTTTTCCTGCTCCTCTTAGCATGATAAAGAATATTCAAAGAGAGTGAGATGCCAGCTCCTTTCATTCAGTCAGTAGCTTCAATCATTTCTGGATGTTTTTCAATGGCAAAAATCAATGAATATTGTAAATGCACAAACTGTAATTTCTCCGCATTGCAAGGTGCAATTCTGAAATTTTTGGCTTTTTCCTGCTCCTCTTAGCATGATAAAGAAGATTCAAAGAGAGTGAGATGCCAGCTCCTTTCATTCAGTCAGTAGCTTCAATCATTTCTGGACGTTTTTCAATGGCAAAAATCAATGAATATTGTAAATGCACAAACAGTAATTTCTCCGCATTGCAAGGTGCAATTCTGAAATTTTTTGCTTTTTCCTGCTCCTCTTAGCATGATAAAGAAGATTCAAAGAGAGTGAGATGCCAGCTCCTTTCATTCAGTCAGTAGCTTCAAACATTTCTGGTATATGAATAACATGATGTTTTTCAATGGCAAAAATCAATGAATATTGTAAATGCACAAACAGTAATTTCTCCGCATTGCAAGGTGCAAGTCTGAAATTTTTTGCTTTTTCCTGCTCCTCTTAGCATGATAAAGAAGATTCAAAGAGAGTGAGATGCCAGCTACTTTCATTCAGTCAGTAGCTTCAATCATTTCTGGACGTTTTTCAATGGTAAAAATCAATGAATATTGTAAATGCACAAACAGTAATTTCTCCACATTGCAAGGTGCAATTCTGAAATTTTTTGCTTTTTCCTGCTCCTCTTAGCATGATAAAGAAGATTCAAAGAGAGTGAGATGCCAGCTCCTTTCATTCAGTCAGTAGCTTCAAACATTTCTGGTATATGAATAACATGATGTTTTTCAATGGCAAAAATCAATGAATATTGTAAATGCACAAACAGTAATTTCTCCGCATTGCAAGGTGCAATTCTGAAATTTTTTGCTTTTTCCTGCTCCTCTTAGCATGATAAAGAAGATTCAAAGAGAGTGAGATGCCAGCTCCTTTCATTCAGTCAGTAGCTTCAAACATTTCTGGTATATGAATAACATGATGTTTTTCAATGGCAAAAATCAATGAATATTGTAAATGCACAAAGAGTAATTTCTCCGCATTGCAAGGTGCAATTCTGAAATTTTTTGCTTTTTCCTGCTCCTCTTAGCATGATAAAGAAGATTCAAAGAGAGTGAGATGCCAGCTCCTTTCATTCAGTCAGTAGCTTCAATCATTTCTGGACGTTTTTCAATGGCAAAAATCAATGAATATTGTAAATGCACAAACAGTAATTTCTCCGCATTGCAAGGTGCAATTCTGAAATTTTTTGCTTTTTCCTGCTCCTCTTAGCATGATAAAGAAGATTCAAAGAGAGTGAGATGCCAGCTCCTTTCATTCAGTCAGTAGCTTCAATCATTTCTGGACGTTTTTCAATGGCAAAAATCAATGAATATTGTAAATGCACAAACAGTAATTTCTCCGCATTGCAAGGTGCAATTCTGAAATTTTTTGCTTTTTCCTGCTCCTCTTAGCATGATAAAGAAGATTCAAAGAGAGTGAGATGCCAGCTCCTTTCATTCAGTCAGTAGCTACAAACATTTCTGGTATATGAATAACATGATGTTTTTCAATGGCAAAAATCAATGAATATTGTAAATGCACAAACAGTAATTTCTCCGCATTGCAAGGTGCAATTCTGAAATTTTTTGCTTTTTCCTGCTCCTCTTAGCATGATAAAGAAGATTCAAAGAGAGTGAGATGCCAGCTCCTTTCATTCAGTCAGTAGCTTCAATCATTTCTGGACGTTTTTCAATGGTAAAAATCAATGAATATTGTAAATGCACAAACAGTAATTTCTCCACATTGCAAGGTGCAATTCTGAAATTTTTTGCTTTTTCCTGCTCCTCTTAGCATGATAAAGAAGATTCAAAGAGAGTGAGATGCCAGCTCCTTTCATTCAGTCAGTAGCTTCAAACATTTCTGGTATATGAATAACATGATGTTTTTCAATGGCAAAAATCAATGAATATTGTAAATGCACAAACAGTAATTTCTCTGCATTGCAAGGTGCAATTCTGAAATTTTTTGCTTTTTCCTGCTCCTCTTAGCATGATAAAGAAGATTCAAAGAGAGTGAGATGCCAGCTACTTTCATTCAGTCAGTAGCTTCAATCATTTCTGGACGTTTTTCAATGGTAAAAATCAATGAATATTGTAAATGCACAAACAGTAATTTCTCCACATTGCAAGGTGCAATTCTGAAATTTTTTGCTTTTTCCTGCTCCTCTTAGCATGATAAAGAAGATTCAAAGAGAGTGAGATGCCAGCTCCTTTCATTCAGTCAGTAGCTTCAAACATTTCTGGTATATGAATAACATGATGTTTTTCAATGGCAAAAATCAATGAATATTGTAAATGCACAAACAGTAATTTCTCCGCATTGCAAGGTGCAATTCTGAAATTTTTTGCTTTTTCCTGCTCCTCTTAGCATGATAAAGAAGATTCAAAGA
Organism: Phyllobates terribilis; assembly: GCF_046119375.1. NCBI lineage: Eukaryota > Metazoa > Chordata > Amphibia > Anura > Dendrobatidae > Phyllobates > Phyllobates terribilis. The sequence goes on along the minus strand of NW_027367387.1, from coordinate 50,691 downwards.
GAGTGAGATGCCAGCTCCTTTCATTCAGTCAGTAGCTTCAAACATTTCTGGTATATGAATAACATGATGTTTTTCAATGGCAAAAATCAATGAATATTGTAAATGCACAAACAGTAATTTCTCCGCATTGCAAGGTGCAATTCTGAAATTTTTTGCTTTTTCCTGCTCCTCTTAGCATGATAAAGAATATTCAAAGAGAGTGAGATGCCAGCTCCTTTCATTCAGTCAGTAGCTTCAATCATTTCTGGATGTTTTTCAATGGCAAAAATCAATGAATATTGTAAATGCACAAACTGTAATTTCTCCGCATTGCAAGGTGCAATTCTGAAATTTTTGGCTTTTTCCTGCTCCTCTTAGCATGATAAAGAAGATTCAAAGAGAGTGAGATGCCAGCTCCTTTCATTCAGTCAGTAGCTTCAATCATTTCTGGACGTTTTTCAATGGCAAAAATCAATGAATATTGTAAATGCACAAACAGTAATTTCTCCGCATTGCAAGGTGCAATTCTGAAATTTTTTGCTTTTTCCTGCTCCTCTTAGCATGATAAAGAAGATTCAAAGAGAGTGAGATGCCAGCTCCTTTCATTCAGTCAGTAGCTTCAATCATTTCTGGATGTTTTTCAATGGCAAAAATCAATGAATATTGTAAATGCACAAACAGTAATTTCTCCGCATTGCAAGGTGCAATTCTGAAATTTTTTGCTTTTTCCCGCTCCTCTTAGCATGATAAAGAAGATTCAAAGAGAGTGAGGTGCCAGCTCCTTTCATTCAGTCAGTAGCTTCAAACATTTCTGGTATATGAATAACATGTTTTTCAATGGCAAAAATCATTGAATATTGTAAATGCACAAACAGTAATTTCTCCGCATTGCAAGGTGCAATTCTGAAATTTTTTGATTTTTCCTGCTCCTCTTAGCATGATAAAGAAGATTCAAAGAGAGTGAGATGCCAGCTCCTTTCATTCAGTCAGTAGCTTCAATCATATCTGGACGTTTTTCAATGGCAAAAATCAATGAATATTGTAAATGCACAAACAGTAATTTCTCCGCATTGCAAGGTGCAATTCTGAAATTTTTTGCTTTTTCCTGCTCCTCTTAGCATGATAAAGAAGATTCAAAGAGAGTGAGATGCCAGCTCCTTTCATTCAGTCAGTAGCTTCAATCATTTCTGGACGTTTTTCAATGGCAAAAATCAATGAATATTGTAAATGCACAAACAGTAATTTCTCCGCATTGCAAGGTGCAATTCTGAAATTTTTTGCTTTTTCCTGCTCCTCTTAGCATGATAAAGAAGATTCAAAGAGAGTGAGATGCCAGCTCCTTTCATTCAGTCAGTAGCTTCAAACATTTCTGGTATATGAATAACATGATGTTTTTCAATGGCAAAAATCAATGAATATTGTAAATGCACAAACAGTAATTTCTCCGCATTGCAAGGTGCAAGTCTGAAATTTTTTGCTTTTTCCTGCTCCTCTTAGCATGATAAAGAAGATTCAAAGAGAGTGAGATGCCAGCTACTTTCATTCAGTCAGTAGCTTCAATCATTTCTGGACGTTTTTCAATGGTAAAAATCAATGAATATTGTAAATGCACAAACAGTAATTTCTCCACATTGCAAGGTGCAATTCTGAAATTTTTTGCTTTTTCCTGCTCCTCTTAGCATGATAAAGAAGATTCAAAGAGAGTGAGATGCCAGCTCCTTTCATTCAGTCAGTAGCTTCAAACATTTCTGGTATATGAATAACATGATGTTTTTCAATGGCAAAAATCAATGAATATTGTAAATGCACAAACAGTAATTTCTCCGCATTGCAAGGTGCAATTCTGAAATTTTTTGCTTTTTCCTGCTCCTCTTAGCATGATAAAGAAGATTCAAAGAGAGTGAGATGCCAGCTCCTTTCATTCAGTCAGTAGCTTCAAACATTTCTGGTATATGAATAACATGATGTTTTTCAATGGCAAAAATCAATGAATATTGTAAATGCACAAAGAGTAATTTCTCCGCATTGCAAGGTGCAATTCTGAAATTTTTTGCTTTTTCCTGCTCCTCTTAGCATGATAAAGAAGATTCAAAGAGAGTGAGATGCCAGTTCATTTCATTCAGTCAGTAGCTTCAATCATTTCTGGACGTTTTTCAATGGCAAAAATCAATGAATATTGTAAATGCACAAACAGTAATTTCTCCGCATTGCAAGGTGCAATTCTGAAATTTTTTGCTTTTTCCTGCTCCTCTTAGCATGATAAAGAAGATTCAAAGAGAGTGAGATGCCAGCTCCTTTCATTCAGTCAGTAGCTTCAATCATTTCTGGACGTTTTTCAATGGCAAAAATCAATGAATATTGTAAATGCACAAACAGTAATTTCTCCGCATTGCAAGGTGCAATTCTGAAATTTTTTGCTTTTTCCTGCTCCTCTTAGCATGATAAAGAAGATTCAAAGAGAGTGAGATGCCAGCTCCTTTCATTCAGTCAGTAGCTACAAACATTTCTGGTATATGAATAACATGATGTTTTTCAATGGCAAAAATCAATGAATATTGTAAATGCACAAACAGTAATTTCTCCGCATTGCAAGGTGCAATTCTGAAATTTTTTGCTTTTTCCTGCTCCTCTTAGCATGATAAAGAAGATTCAAAGAGAGTGAGATGCCAGCTCCTTTCATTCAGTCAGTAGCTTCAATCATTTCTGGACGTTTTTCAATGGCAAAAATCAATGAATATTGTAAATGCACAAACAGTAATTTCTCCGCATTGCAAGGTGCAATTCTGAAATTTTTTGCTTTTTCCTGCTCCTCTTAGCATGATAAAGAAGATTCAAAGAGAGTGAGATGCCAGCTCCTTTCATTCAGTCAGTAGCTTCAAACATTTCTGGTATATGAATAACATGATGTTTTTCAATGGCAAAAATCAATGAATATTGTAAATGCACAAACAGTAATTTCTCCGCATTGCAAGGTGCAAGTCTGAAATTTTTTGCTTTTTCCTGCTCCTCTTAGCATGATAAAGAAGATTCAAAGAGAGTGAGATGCCAGCTACTTTCATTCAGTCAGTAGCTTCAATCATTTCTGGACGTTTTTCAATGGTAAAAATCAATGAATATTGTAAATGCACAAACAGTAATTTCTCCACATTGCAAGGTGCAATTCTGAAATTTTTTGCTTTTTCCTGCTCCTCTTAGCATGATAAAGAAGATTCAAAGAGAGTGAGATGCCAGCTCCTTTCATTCAGTCAGTAGCTTCAAACATTTCTGGTATATGAATAACATGATGTTTTTCAATGGCAAAAATCAATGAATATTGTAAATGCACAAACAGTAATTTCTCCGCATTGCAAGGTGCAATTCTGAAATTTTTTGCTTTTTCCTGCTCCTCTTAGCATGATAAAGAAGATTCAAAGAGAGTGAGATGCCAGCTCCTTTCATTCAGTCAGTAGCTTCAAACATTTCTGGTATATGAATAACATGATGTTTTTCAATGGCAAAAATCAATGAATATTGTAAATGCACAAAGAGTAATTTCTCCGCATTGGAAGGTGCAATTCTGAAATTTTTTGCTTTTTCCTGCTCCTCTTAGCATGATAAAGAAGATTCAAAGAGAGTGAGATGCCAGCTCCTTTCATTCAGTCAGTAGCTTCAATCATTTCTGGACGTTTTTCAATGGCAAAAATCAATGAATATTGTAAATGCACAAACAGTAATTTCTCCGCATTGCAAGGTGCAATTCTGAAATTTTTTGCTTTTTCCTGCTCCTCTTAGCATGATAAAGAAGATTCAAAGAGAGTGAGATGCCAGCTCCTTTCATTCAGTCAGTAGCTTCAATCATTTCTGGACGTTTTTCAATGGCAAAAATCAATGAATATTGTAAATGCACAAACAGTAATTTCTCCGCATTGCAAGGTGCAATTCTGAAATTTTTTGCTTTTTCCTGCTCCTCTTAGCATGATAAAGAAGATTCAAAGAGAGTGAGATGCCAGCTCCTTTCATTCAGTCAGTAGCTACAAACATTTCTGGTATATGAATAACATGATGTTTTTCAATGGCAAAAATCAATGAATATTGTAAATGCACAAACAGTAATTTCTCCGCATTGCAAGGTGCAATTCTGAAATTTTTTGCTTTTTCCTGCTCCTCTTAGCATGATAAAGAAGATTCAAAGAGAGTGAGATGCCAGCTCCTTTCATTCAGTCAGTAGCTTCAATCATTTCTGGACGTTTTTCAATGGCAAAAATCAATGAATATTGTAAATGCACAAACAGTAATTTCTCCGCATTGCAAGGTGCAATTCTGAAATTTTTTGCTTTTTCCTGCTCCTCTTAGCATGATAAAGAAGATTCAAAGAGAGTGAGATGTCAGCTCCTTTCATTCAGTCAGTAGCTTCAAACATTTCTGGTATATGAATAACATGATGTTTTTCAATGGCAAATATCAATGAATTTTGTAAATGCACAAACAGTAATTTCTCCGCATTGCAAGGTGCAATTCTGAAATTTTTTGCTTTTTCCTGCTCCTCTTAGCATGATAAAGAAGATTCAAAGAGAGTGAGATGCCAGTTCCTTTCATTCAGTCAGTAGCTTCAATCATTTCTGGACGTTTTTCAATGGCAAAAATCAATGAATATTGTAAATGCACAAACAGTAATTTCTCCGCATTGCAAGGTGCAATTCTGAAATTTTTTGCTTTTTCCTGCTCCTCTTAGCATGATAAAGAAGATTCAAAGAGAGTGAGATGCCAGCTCCTTTCATTCAGTCAGTAGCTTCAATCATTTCTGGTATATGAATAACATGATGTTTTTCAATGGCAAAAATCAATGAATATTGTAAATGCACAAACAGTAATTTCTCCGCATTGCAAGGTGCAATTCTGAAATTTTTTGCTTTTTCCTGCTCCTCTTAGCATGATAAAGAAGATTCAAAGAGAGTGAGATGCCAGCTCCTTTCATTCAGTCAGTAGCTTCAATCATTTCTGGACGTTTTTCAATGGCAAAAATCAATGAATATTGTAAATGCACAAACAGTAATTTCTCCGCATTGCAAGGTGCAATTCTGAAATTTTTTGCTTTTTCCTGCTCCTCTTAGCATGATAAACAAGATTCAAAGAGAGTGAGATGCCAGCTCCTTTCATTCAGTCAGTAGCTTCAATCATTTCTGGACGTTTTTCAATGGCAAAAATCAATGAATATTGTAAATGCACAAACAGTAATTTCTCCGCATTGCAAGGTGCAATTCTGAAATTTTTTGCTTTTTCCTGCTCCTCTTAGCATGATAAAGAAGATTCAAAGAGAGTGAGATGCCAGCTCCTTTCATTCAGTCAGTAGCTTCAAACATTTCTGGTATATGAATAACATGATGTTTTTCAATGGCAAAAATCAATGAATATTGTAAATGCACAAACAGTAATTTCTCCGCATTGCAAGGTGCAAGTCTGAAATTTTTTGCTTTTTCCTGCTCCTCTTAGCATGATAAAGAAGATTCAAAGAGAGTGAGATGCCAGCTACTTTCATTCAGTCAGTAGCTTCAATCATTTCTGGACGTTTTTCAATGGTAAAAATCAATGAATATTGTAAATGCACAAACAGTAATTTCTCCACATTGCAAGGTGCAATTCTGAAATTTTTTGCTTTTTCCTGCTCCTCTTAGCATGATAAAGAAGATTCAAAGAGAGTGAGATGCCAGCTCCTTTCATTCAGTCAGTAGCTTCAAACATTTCTGGTATATGAATAACATGATGTTTTTCAATGGCAAAAATCAATGAATATTGTAAATGCACAAACAGTAATTTCTCTGCATTGCAAGGTGCAATTCTGAAATTTTTTGCTTTTTCCTGCTCCTCTTAGCATGATAAAGAAGATTCAAAGAGAGTGAGATGCCAGCTACTTTCATTCAGTCAGTAGCTTCAATCATTTCTGGACGTTTTTCAATGGTAAAAATCAATGAATATTGTAAATGCACAAACAGTAATTTCTCCACATTGCAAGGTGCAATTCTGAAATTTTTTGCTTTTTCCTGCTCCTCTTAGCATGATAAAGAAGATTCAAAGAGAGTGAGATGCCAGCTCCTTTCATTCAGTCAGTAGCTTCAAACATTTCTGGTATATGAATAACATGATGTTTTTCAATGGCAAAAATCAATGAATATTGTAAATGCACAAACAGTAATTTCTCCGCATTGCAAGGTGCAATTCTGAAATTTTTTGCTTTTTCCTGCTCCTCTTAGCATGATAAAGAAGATTCAAAGAGAGTGAGATGCCAGCTCCTTTCATTCAGTCAGTAGCTTCAAACATTTCTGGTATATGAATAACATGATGTTTTTCAATGGCAAAAATCAATGAATATTGTAAATGCACAAACAGTAATTTCTCCGCATTGCAAGGTGCAATTCTGAAATTTTTTGCTTTTTCCTGCTCCTCTTAGCATGATAAAGAATATTCAAAGAGAGTGAGATGCCAGCTCCTTTCATTCAGTCAGTAGCTTCAATCATTTCTGGATGTTTTTCAATGGCAAAAATCAATGAATATTGTAAATGCACAAACTGTAATTTCTCCGCATTGCAAGGTGCAATTCTGAAATTTTTGGCTTTTTCCTGCTCCTCTTAGCATGATAAAGAAGATTCAAAGAGAGTGAGATGCCAGCTCCTTTCAATCAGTCAGTAGCTTCAATCATTTCTGGACGTTTTTCAATGGCAAAAATCAATGAATATTGTAAATGCACAAACAGTAATTTCTCCGCATTGCAAGGTGCAATTCTGAAATTTTTTGCTTTTTCCTGCTCCTCTTAGCATGATAAAGAAGATTCAAAGAGAGTGAGATGCCAGCTCCTTTCATTCAGTCAGTAGCTTCAATCATTTCTGGATGTTTTTCAATGGCAAAAATCAATGAATATTGTAAATGCACAAACAGTAATTTCTCCGCATTGCAAGGTGCAATTCTGAAATTTTTTGCTTTTTCCCGCTCCTCTTAGCATGATAAAGAAGATTCAAAGAGAGTGAGGTGCCAGCTCCTTTCATTCAGTCAGTAGCTTCAAACATTTCTGGTATATGAATAACATGTTTTTCAATGGCAAAAATCATTGAATATTGTAAATGCACAAACAGTAATTTCTCCGCATTGCAAGGTGCAATTCTGAAATTTTTTGATTTTTCCTGCTCCTCTTAGCATGATAAAGAAGATTCAAAGAGAGTGAGATGCCAGCTCCTTTCATTCAGTCAGTAGCTTCAATCATTTCTGGACGTTTTTCAATGGCAAAAATCAATGAATATTGTAAATTCACAAACAGTAATTTCTCCGCATTGCAAGGTGCAATTCTGAAATTTTTTGCTTTTTCCTGCTCCTCTTAGCATGATAAAGAAGATTCAAAGAGAGTGAGATGCCAGCTCCTTTCATTCAGTCAGTAGCTTCAATCATTTCTGGACGTTTTTCAATGGCAAAAATCAATGAATATTGTAAATGCACAAACAGTAATTTCTCCGCATTGCAAGGTGCAATTCTGAAATTTTTTGCTTTTTCCTGCTCCTCTTAGCATGATAAAGAAGATTCAAAGAGAGTGAGATGCAAGCTCCTTTCATTCAGTCAGTAGCTTCAAACATTTCTGGTATATGAATAACATGATGTTTTTCAATGGCAAAAATCAATGAATATTGTAAATGCACAAACAGTAATTTCTCCGCATTGCAAGGTGCAAGTCTGAAATTTTTGCTTTTTCCTGCTCCTCTTAGCATGATAAAGAAGATTCAAAGAGAGTGAGATGCCAGCTCCTTTCATTCAGTCAGTAGCTTCAATCATTTCTGGACGTTTTTCAATGGCAAAAATCAATGAATATTGTAAATGCACAAACAGTAATTTCTCCGCATTGCAAGGTGCAATTCTGAAATTTTTTGCTTTTTCCTGCTCCTCTTAGCATGATAAAGAAGATTCAAAGAGAGTGAGATGCCAGCTCCTTTCATTCAGTCAGTAGCTACAAACATTTCTGGTATATGAATAACATGATGTTTTTCAATGGCAAAAATCAATGAATATTGTAAATGCACAAACAGTAATTTCTCCGCATTGCAAGGTGCAATTCTGAAATTTTTTGCTTTTTCCTGCTCCTCTTAGCATGATAAAGAAGATTCAAAGAGAGTGAGATGCCAGCTCCTTTCATTCAGTCAGTAGCTTCAATCATTTCTGGACGTTTTTCAATGGCAAAAATCAATGAATATTGTAAATGCACAAACAGTAATTTCTCCGCATTGCAAGGTGCAATTCTGAAATTTTTTGCTTTTTCCTGCTCCTCTTAGCATGATAAAGAAGATTCAAAGAGAGTGAGATGCCAGCTCCTTTCATTCAGTCAGTAGCTTCAAACATTTCTGGTATATGAATAACATGATGTTTTTCAATGGCAAAAATCAATGAATATTGTAAATGCACAAAGAGTAATTTCTCCGCATTGCAAGGTGCAATTCTGAAATTTTTTGCTTTTTCCTGCTCCTCTTAGCATGATAAAGAAGATTCAAAGAGAGTGAGATGCCAGCTCCTTTCATTCAGTCAGTAGCTTCAATCATTTCTGGACGTTTTTCAATGGCAAAAATCAGTGAATATTGTAAATGCACAAAGAGTAATTTCTCCGCATTGCAAGGTGCAATTCTGAAATTTTTTGCTTTTTCCTGCTCCTCTTAGCATGATAAAGAAGATTCAAAGAGAGTGAGATGCCAGCTCCTTTCATTCAGTCAGTAGCTTCAATCATTTCTGGACGTTTTTCAATGGCAAAAATCAATGAATATTGTAAATGCACAAACAGTAATTTCTCCGCATTGCAAGGTGCAATTCTGAAATTTTTTGCTTTTTCCTGCTCCTCTTAGCATGATAAAGAAGATTCAAAGAGAGTGAGATGCCAGCTCCTTTCATTCAGTCAGTAGCTACAAACATTTCTGGTATATGAATAACATGATGTTTTTCAATGGCAAAAATCAATGAATATTGTAAATGCACAAACAGTAATTTCTCCGCATTGCAAGGTGCAATTCTGAAATTTTTTGCTTTTTCCTGCTCCTCTTAGCATGATAAAGAAGATTCAAAGAGAGTGAGATGCCAGCTCCTTTCATTCAGTCAGTAGCTTCAATCATTTCTGGACGTTTTTCAATGGCAAAAATCAATGAATATTGTAAATGCACAAACAGTAATTTCTCCGCATTGCAAGGTGCAATTCTGAAATTTTTTGCTTTTTCCTGCTCCTCTTAGCATGATAAAGAAGATTCAAAGAGAGTGAGATGCCAGCTCCTTTCATTCAGTCAGTAGCTTCAATCATTTCTGGACGTTTTTCAATGGCAAAAATCAATGAATATTGTAAATGCACAAACAGTAATTTCTCCGCATTGCAAGGTGCAATTCTGAAATTTTTTGCTTTTTCCTGCTCCTCTTAGCATGACAAAGAAGATTCAAAGAGAGTAAGATGCCAGCTCCTTTCATTCAGTCAGTAGCTTCAATCATTTATGGTATATGAATAACATGATGTTTTTCAATGGCAAAAATCAATGAATATTGTAAATGCACAAACAGTAATTTCTCCGCATTGCAAGGTGCAATTCTGACATTTTTTGCTTTTTCCTGCTCCTCTTAGCATGATAAAGAAGATTCAAAGAGAGTGAGATGCCAGCTCCTTTCATTCAGTCAGTAGCTTCAATCATTTCTGGACGTTTTTCAATGGCAAAAATCAATGAATATTGTAAATGCACAAACAGTAATTTCTCCGCATTGCAAGGTGCAATTCTGAAATTTTTTGCTTTTTCCTGCTCCTCTTAGCATGATAAAGAAGATTCAAAGAGAGTGAGATGCCAGCTCCTTTCATTCAGTCAGTAGCTTCAATCATTTCTGGACGTTTTTCAATGGCAAAAATCAATGAATATTGTAAATGCACAAACAGTAATTTCTCCGCATTGCAAGGTGCAATTCTGAAATTTTTTGCTTTTTCCTGCTCCTCTTAGCATGATAAAGAAGATTCAAAGAGAGTGAGATGCCAGCTCCTTTCATTCAGTCAGTAGCTTCAAACATTTCTGGTATATGAATAATATGATGTTTTTCAATGGCAAAAATCAATGAATATTGTAAAAGCACAAACAGTAATTTCTCCGCATTGCAAGGTGCAATTCTGAAATTTTTTGCTTTTTCCTGCTCCTCTTAGCATGATAAAGAAGATTCAAAGAGAGTGAGATGCCAGCTCCTTTCATTCAGTCAGTAGCTTCAATCATTTCTGGACGTTTTTCAATGGCAAAAATCAATGAATATTGTAAATGCACAAACAGTAATTTCTCCGCATTGCAAGGTGCAATTCTGAAATTTTTTGCTTTTTCCTGCTCCTCTTAGCATGATAAAGAAGATTCAAAGAGAGTGAGATGCCAGCTCCTTTCATTCAGTCAGTAGCTTCAATCATTTCTGGTATATGAATAACATGATGTTTTTCAATGGCAAAAATCAATGAATATTGTAAATGCACAAACAGTAATTTCTCCGCATTGCAAGTTGCAATTCTGAAATTTTTTGCTTTTTCCTGCTCCTCTTAGCATGATAAAGAAGACTCAAAGAGAGTGAGATGCCAGCTCCTTTCATTCAGTCAGTAGCTTCAATCATTTCTGGACGTTTTTCAATGGCAAAAATCAATGAATATTGTAAATGCACAAACAGTAATTTCTCCGCATTGCAAGGTGCAATTCTGAAATTTTTTGCTTTTTCCTGCTCCTCTTAGCATGATAAAGAAGATTCAAAGAGAGTGAGATGCCAGCTCCTTTCATTCAGTCAGTAGCTTCAATCATTTCTGGACGTTTTTCAATGGCAAAAATCAATGAATATTGTAAATGCACAAACAGTAATTTCTCCGCATTGCAAGGTGCAATTCTGAAATTTTTTGCTTTTTCCTGCTCCTCTTAGCATGATAAAGAAGATTCAAAGAGAGTGAGATGCCAGCTCCTTTCATTCAGTCAGTAGCTTCAAACATTTCTGGTATATGAATAACATGATGTTTTTCAATGGCAAAAATCAATGAATATTGTAAATGCACAAACAGTAATTTCTCCGCATTGCAAGGTGCAATTCTGAAATTTTTTGCTTTTTCCTGCTCCTCTTAGCATGATAAAGAAGATTCAAAGAGAGTGAGATGCCAGCTCCTTTCATTCAGTCAGTAGCTTCAATCATTTCTGGACGTTTTTCAATGGCAAAAATCAATGAATATTGTAAATGCACAAACAGTAATTTCTCCGCATTGCAAGGTGCAATTCTGAAATTTTTTGCTTTTTCCTGCTCCTCTTAGCATGATAAAGAAGATTCAAAGAGAGTGAGATGTCAGCTCCTTTCATTCAGTCAGTAGCTTCAAACATTTCTGGTATATGAATAACATGATGTTTTTCAATGGCAAAAATCAATGAATTTTGTAAATGCACAAACAGTAATTTCTCCGCATTGCAAGGTGCAATTCTGAAAATTTTTGCTTTTTCCTGCTCCTCTTAGCATGATAAAGAAGATTCAAAGAGAGTGAGATGCCAGTTCCTTTCATTCAGTCAGTAGCTTCAATCATTTCTGGTCGTTTTTCAATGGCAAAAATCAATGAATATTGTAAATGCACAAACAGTAATTTCTCCGCATTGCAAGGTGCAATTCTGAAATTTTTTGCTTTTTCCTGCTCCTCTTAGCATGATAAAGAAGATTCAAAGAGAGTGAGATGCCAGCTCCTTTCATTCAGTCAGTAGCTTCAATCATTTCTGGTATATGAATAACATGATGTTTTTCAATGGCAAAAATCAATGAATATTGTAAATGCACAAACAGTAATTTCTCCGCATTTCAAGGTGCAATTCTGAATTTTTTTGCTTTTTCCTGCTCCTCTTAGCATGATAAAGAAGATTCAAAGAGAGTGAGATGCCAGCTCCTTTCATTCAGTCAGTAGCTTCAATCATTTCTGGAAGTTTTTCAATGGCAAAAATCAATGAATATTGTAAATGCACAAACAGTAATTTCTCCGCATTGCAAGGTGCAATTCTGAAATTTTTTGCTTTTTCCTGCTCCTCTTAGCATGATAAACAAGATTCAAAGAGAGTGAGATGCCAGCTCCTTTCATTCAGTCAGTAGCTTCAATCATTTCTGGACGTTTTTCAATGGCAAAAATCCATGAATATTGTAAATGCACAAACAGTAATTTCTCCGCATTGCAAGGTGCAATTCTGAAAATTTTGCTTTTTCCTGCTCCTCTTAGCATGATAAAGAAGATTCAAAGAGAGTGAGATGCCAGCTCCTTTCATTCAGTCAGTAGCTTCAATCATTTCTGGACGTTTTTCAATGGCAAAAATCAATGAATATTGTAAATGCACAAACAGTAATTTCTCCGCATTGCAAGGTGCAATTCTGAAATTTTTTGCTTTTTCCTGCTCCTCTTAGCATGATAAAGAAGATTCAAAGAGAGTGAGATGCCAGCTCCTTTCATTCAGTCAGTAGCTTCAATCATTTCTGGACGTTTTTCAATGGCAAAAATCAATGAATATTGTAAATGCACAAACAGTAATTTCTCCGCATTGCAAGGTGCAATTCTGAAATTTTTTGCTTTTTCCTGCTCCTCTTAGCATGACAAAGAAGATTCAAAGAGAGTAAGATGCCAGCTCCTTTCATTCAGTCAGTAGCTTCAATCATTTATGGTATATGAATAACATGATGTTTTTCAATGGCAAAAATCAATGAATATTGTAAATGCACAAACAGTAATTTCTCCGCATTGCAAGGTGCAATTCTGACATTTTTTGCTTTTTCCTGCTCCTCTTAGCATGATAAAGAAGATTCAAAGAGAGTGAGATGCCAGCTCCTTTCATTCAGTCAGTAGCTTCAATCATTTCTGGACGTTTTTCAATGGCAAAAATCAATGAATATTGTAAATGCACAAACAGTAATTTCTCCGCATTGCAAGGTGCAATTCTGAAATTTTTTGCTTTTTCCTGCTCCTCTTAGCATGATAAAGAAGATTCAAAGAGAGTGAGATGCCAGCTCCTTTCATTCAGTCAGTAGCTTCAATCATTTCTGGACGTTTTTCAATGGCAAAAATCAATGAATATTGTAAATGCACAAACAGTAATTTCTCCGCATTGCAAGGTGCAATTCTGAAATTTTTTGCTTTTTCCTGCTCCTCTTAGCATGATAAAGAAGATTCAAAGAGAGTGAGATGCCAGCTCCTTTCATTCAGTCAGTAGCTTCAAACATTTCTGGTATATGAATAATATGATGTTTTTCAATGGCAAAAATCAATGAATATTGTAAAAGCACAAACAGTAATTTCTCCGCATTGCAAGGTGCAATTCTGAAATTTTTTGCTTTTTCCTGCTCCTCTTAGCATGATAAAGAAGATTCAAAGAGAGTGAGATGCCAGCTCCTTTCATTCAGTCAGTAGCTTCAATCATTTCTGGACGTTTTTCAATGGCAAAAATCAATGAATATTGTAAATGCACAAACAGTAATTTCTCCGCATTGCAAGGTGCAATTCTGAAATTTTTTGCTTTTTCCTGCTCCTCTTAGCATGATAAAGAAGATTCAAAGAGAGTGAGATGCCAGCTCCTTTCATTCAGTCAGTAGCTTCAATCATTTCTGGTATATGAATAACATGATGTTTTTCAATGGCAAAAATCAATGAATATTGTAAATGCACAAACAGTAATTTCTCCGCATTGCAAGTTGCAATTCTGAAATTTTTTGCTTTTTCCTGCTCCTCTTAGCATGATAAAGAAGACTCAAAGAGAGTGAGATGCCAGCTCCTTTCATTCAGTCAGTAGCTTCAATCATTTCTGGACGTTTTTCAATGGCAAAAATCAATGAATATTGTAAATGCACAAACAGTAATTTCTCCGCATTGCAAGGTGCAATTCTGAAATTTTTTGCTTTTTCCTGCTCCTCTTAGCATGATAAAGAAGATTCAAAGAGAGTGAGATGCCAGCTCCTTTCATTCAGTCAGTAGCTTCAATCATTTCTGGACGTTTTTCAATGGCAAAAATCAATGAATATTGTAAATGCACAAACAGTAATTTCTCCGCATTGCAAGGTGCAATTCTGAAATTTTTTGCTTTTTCCTGCTCCTCTTAGCATGATAAAGAAGATTCAAAGAGAGTGAGATGCCAGCTCCTTTCATTCAGTCAGTAGCTTCAAACATTTCTGGTATATGAATAACATGATGTTTTTCAATGGCAAAAATCAATGAATATTGTAAATGCACAAACAGTAATTTCTCCGCATTGCAAGGTGCAATTCTGAAATTTTTTGCTTTTTCCTGCTCCTCTTAGCATGATAAAGAAGATTCAAAGAGAGTGAGATGCCAGCTCCTTTCATTCAGTCAGTAGCTTCAATCATTTCTGGACGTTTTTCAATGGCAAAAATCAATGAATATTGTAAATGCACAAACAGTAATTTCTCCGCATTGCAAGGTGCAATTCTGAAATTTTTTGCTTTTTCCTGCTCCTCTTAGCATGATAAAGAAGATTCAAAGAGAGTGAGATGTCAGCTCCTTTCATTCAGTCAGTAGCTTCAAACATTTCTGGTATATGAATAACATGATGTTTTTCAATGGCAAAAATCAATGAATTTTGTAAATGCACAAACAGTAATTTCTCCGCATTGCAAGGTGCAATTCTGAAAATTTTTGCTTTTTCCTGCTCCTCTTAGCATGATAAAGAAGATTCAAAGAGAGTGAGATGCCAGTTCCTTTCATTCAGTCAGTAGCTTCAATCATTTCTGGTCGTTTTTCAATGGCAAAAATCAATGAATATTGTAAATGCACAAACAGTAATTTCTCCGCATTGCAAGGTGCAATTCTGAAATTTTTTGCTTTTTCCTGCTCCTCTTAGCATGATAAAGAAGATTCAAAGAGAGTGAGATGCCAGCTCCTTTCATTCAGTCAGTAGCTTCAATCATTTCTGGTATATGAATAACATGATGTTTTTCAATGGCAAAAATCAATGAATATTGTAAATGCACAAACAGTAATTTCTCCGCATTTCAAGGTGCAATTCTGAATTTTTTTGCTTTTTCCTGCTCCTCTTAGCATGATAAAGAAGATTCAAAGAGAGTGAGATGCCAGCTCCTTTCATTCAGTCAGTAGCTTCAATCATTTCTGGAAGTTTTTCAATGGCAAAAATCAATGAATATTGTAAATGCACAAACAGTAATTTCTCCGCATTGCAAGGTGCAATTCTGAAATTTTTTGCTTTTTCCTGCTCCTCTTAGCATGATAAACAAGATTCAAAGAGAGTGAGATGCCAGCTCCTTTCATTCAGTCAGTAGCTTCAATCATTTCTGGACGTTTTTCAATGGCAAAAATCCATGAATATTGTAAATGCACAAACAGTAATTTCTCCGCATTGCAAGGTGCAATTCTGAAAATTTTGCTTTTTCCTGCTCCTCTTAGCATGATAAAGAAGATTCAAAGAGAGTGAGATGCCAGCTCCTTTCATTCAGTCAGTAGCTTCAAACATTTCTGGTATATGAATAACATGATGTTTTTCAATGGCAAAAATCAATGAATATTGTAAATGCACAAACAGTAATTTCTCCGCATTGCAAGGTGCAAGTCTGAAATTTTTTGCTTTTTCCTGCTCCTCTTAGCATGATAAAGAAGATTCAAAGAGAGTGAGATGCCAGCTACTTTCATTCAGTCAGTAGCTTCAATCATTTCTGGACGTTTTTCAATGGTAAAAATCAATGAATATTGTAAATGCACAAACAGTAATTTCTCCACATTGCAAGGTGCAATTCTGAAATTTTTTGCTTTTTCCTGCTCCTCTTAGCATGATAAAGAAGATTCAAAGAGAGTGAGATGCCAGCTCCTTTCATTCAGTCAGTAGCTTCAATCATTTCTGGTATATGAATAACATGATGTTTTTCAATGGCAAAAATCAATGAATATTGTAAATGCACAAACAGTAATTTCTCCGCATTGCAAGGTGCAATTCTGAAATTTTTTGCTTTTTCCTGCTCCTCTTAGCATGATAAAGAAGATTCAAAGAGAGTGAGATGCCAGCTCCTTTCATTCAGTCAGTAGCTTCAATCATTTCTGGACGTTTTTCAATGGCAAAAATCAATGAATATTGTAAATGCACAAACAGTAATTTCTCCGCATTGCAAGGTGCAATTCTGAAATTTTTTGCTTTTTCCTGCTCCTCTTAGCATGATAAAGAAGATTCAAAGAGAGTGAGATGTCAGCTCCTTTCATTCAGTCAGTAGCTTCAAACATTTCTGGTATATGAATAACATGATGTTTTTCAATGGCAAAAATCAATGAATTTTGTAAATGCACAAACAGTAATTTCTCCGCATTGCAAGGTGCAATTCTGAAATTTTTTGCTTTTTCCTGCTCCTCTTAGCATGATAAAGAAGATTCAAAGAGAGTGAGATGCCAGTTCCTTTCATTCAGTCAGTAGCTTCAATCATTTCTGGACGTTTTTCAATGGCAAAAATCAATGAATATTGTAAATGCACAAACAGTAATTTCTCCGCATTGCAAGGTGCAATTCTGAAATTTTTTGCTTTTTCCTGCTCCTCTTAGCATGATAAAGAACATTCAAAGAGAGTGAGATGCCAGCTCCTTTCATTCAGTCAGTAGCTTCAATCATTTCTGGTATATGAATAACATGATGTTTTTCAATGGCAAAAATCAATGAATATTGTAAATGCACAAACAGTAATTTCTCCGCATTGCAAGGTGCAATTCTGAAATTTTTTGCTTTTTCCTGCTCCTCTTAGCATGATAAAGAAGATTCAAAGAGAGTGAGATGCCAGCTCCTTTCATTCAGTCAGTAGCTTCAATCATTTCTGGACGTTTTTCAATGGCAAAAATCAATGAATATTGTAAATGCACAAACAGTAATTTCTCCGCATTGCAAGGTGCAATTCTGAAATTTTTTGCTTTTTCCTGCTCCTCTTAGCATGATAAAGAAGATTCAAAGAGAGTGAGATGCCAGCTCCTTTCATTCAGTCAGTAGCTTCAATCATTTCTGGACGTTTTTCAATGGCAAAAATCAATGAATATTGTAAATGCACAAACAGTAATTTCTCCGCATTGCAAGGTGCAATTCTGAAATTTTTTGCTTTTTCCTGCTCCTCTTAGCATGATAAAGAAGATTCAAAGAGAGTGAGATGTCAGCTCCTTTCATTCAGTCAGTAGCTTCAAACATTTCTGGTATATGAATAACATGATGTTTTTCAATGGCAAAAATCAATGAATTTTGTAAATGCACAAACAGTAATTTCTCCGCATTGCAAGGTGCAATTCTGAAATTTTTTGCTTTTTCCTGCTCCTCTTAGCATGATAAAGAAGATTCAAAGAGAGTGAGATGCCAGTTACTTTCATTCAGTCAGTAGCTTCAATCATTTCTGGACGTTTTTCAATGGCAAAAATCAATGAATATTGTAAATGCACAAACAGTAATTTCTCCGCATTGCAAGGTGCAATTCTGAAATTTTTTGCTTTTTCCTGCTCCTCTTAGCATGATAAAGAAGATTCAAAGAGAGTGAGATGCCAGCTCCTTTCATTCAGTCAGTAGCTTCAATCATTTCTGGTATATGAATAACATGATGTTTTTCAATGGCAAAAATCAATGAATATTGTAAATGCACAAACAGTAATTTCTCCGCATTGCAAGGTGCAATTCTGAAATTTTTTGCTTTTTCCTGCTCCTCTTAGCATGATAAACAAGATTCAAAGAGAGTGAGATGCCAGCTCCTTTCATTCAGTCAGTAGCTTCAATCATTTCTGGACGTTTTTCAATGGCAAAAATCAATGAATATTGTAAATGCACAAACAGTAATTTCTCCGCATTGCAAGGTGCAATTCTGAAATTTTTTGCTTTTTCCTGCTCCTCTTAGCATGATAAAGAAGATTCAAAGAGAGTGAGATGCCAGCTCCTTTCATTCAGTCAGTAGCTTCAAACATTTCTGGTATATGAATAACATGATGTTTTTCAATGGCAAAAATCAATGAATATTGTAAATGCACAAACAGTAATTTCTCCGCATTGCAAGGTGCAATTCTGAAATTTTTTGCTTTTTCCTGCTCCTCTTAGCATGATAAAGAAGATTCAAAGAGAGTGAGATGCCAGCTCCTTTCATTCAGTCAGTAGCTTCAATCATTTCTGGACGTTTTTCAATGGCAAAAATCAATGAATATTGTAAATGCACAAACAGTAATTTCTCCGCATTGCAAGGTGCAATTCTGAAATTTTTTGCTTTTTCCTGCTCCTCTTAGCATGATAAACAAGATTCAAAGAGAGTGAGATGCCAGCTCCTTTCAATCAGTCAGTAGCTTCAATCATTTCTGGACGTTTTTCAATGGCAAAAATCCATGAATATTGTAAATGCACAAACAGTAATTTCTCCGCATTGCAAGGTGCAATTCTGAAATTTTTTGCTTTTTCCTGCTCCTCTTAGCATGATAAAGAAGATTCAAAGAGAGTGAGATGCCTGCTCCTTTCATTCAGTCAGTAGCTTCAATCATTTCTGGACGTTTTTCAATGGCAAAAATCAATGAATATTGTAAATGCACAAACAGTAATTTCTCCGCATTGCAAGGTGCAATTCTGAAATTTTTTGCTTTTTCCTGCTCCTCTTAGCATGATAAAGAAGATTCAAAGAGAGTGAGATGCCAGCTCCTTTCATTCAGTCAGTAGCTTCAATCATTTCTGGACGTTTTTCAATGGCAAAAATCAATGAATATTGTAAATGCACAAACAGTAATTTCTCCGCATTGCAAGGTGCAATTCTGAAATTTTTTGCTTTTTCCTGCTCCTCTTAGCATGATAAAGAAGATTCAAAGAGAGTGAGATGCCAGCTCCTTTCATTCAGTCAGTAGCTTCAAACATTTCTGGTATATGAATAACATGATGTTTTTCAATGGCAAAAATCAATGAATATTGTAAATGCACAAACAGTAATTTCTCCGCATTGCAAGGTGCAAGTCTGAAATTTTTTGCTTTTTCCTGCTCCTCTTAGCATGATAAAGAAGATTCAAAGAGAGTGAGATGCCAGCTACTTTCATTCAGTCAGTAGCTTCAATCATTTCTGGACGTTTTTCAATGGTAAAAATCAATGAATATTGTAAATGCACAAACAGTAATTTCTCCACATTGCAAGGTGCAATTCTGAAATTTTTTGCTTTTTCCTGCTCCTCTTAGCATGATAAAGAAGATTCAAAGAGAGTGAGATGCCAGCTCCTTTCATTCAGTCAGTAGCTTCAATCATTTCTGGACGTTTTTCAATGGCAAAAATCAATGAATATTGTAAATGCACAAACAGTAATTTCTCCGCATTGCAAGGTGCAATTCTGAAATTTTTTGCTTTTTCCTGCTCCTCTTAGCATGATAAAGAAGATTCAAAGAGAGTGAGATGTCAGCTCCTTTCATTCAGTCAGTAGCTTCAATCATTTCTGGACGTTTTTCAATGGCAAAAATCAATGAATATTGTAAATGCACAAACAGTAATTTCTCCGCATTGCAAGGTGCAATTCTGAAATTTTTTGCTTTTTCCTGCTCCTCTTAGCATGATAAAGAAGATTCAAAGAGAGTGAGATGTCAGCTCCTTTCATTCAGTCAGTAGCTTCAAACATTTCTGGTATATGAATAACATGATGTTTTTCAATGGCAAAAATCAATGAATTTTGTAAATGCACAAACAGTAATTTCTCCGCATTGCAAGGTGCAATTCTGAAATTTTTTGCTTTTTCCTGCTCCTCTTAGCATGATAAAGAAGATTCAAAGAGAGTGAGATGCCAGTTCCTTTCATTCAGTCAGTAGCTTCAATCATTTCTGGACGTTTTTCAATGGCAAAAATCAATGAATATTGTAAATGCACAAACAGTAATTTCTCCGCATTGCAAGGTGCAATTCTGAAATTTTTTGCTTTTTCCTGCTCCTCTTAGCATGATAAAGAAGATTCAAAGAGAGTGAGATGCCAGCTCCTTTCATTCAGTCAGTAGCTTCAATCATTTCTGGTATATGAATAACATCATGTTTTTCAATGGCAAAAATCAATGAATATTGTAAATGCACAAACAGTAATTTCTCCGCATTGCAAGGTGCAATTCTGAAATTTTTTGCTTTTTCCTGCTCCTCTTAGCATGATAAAGAAGATTCAAAGAGAGTGAGATGCCAGCTCCTTTCATTCAGTCAGTAGCTTCAATCATTTCTGGACGTTTTTCAATGGCAAAAATCAATGAATATTGTAAATGCACAAACAGTAATTTCTCCGCATTGCAAGGTGCAATTCTGAAATTTTTTGCTTTTTCCTGCTCCTCTTAGCATGATAAACAAGATTCAAAGAGAGTGAGATGCCAGCTCCTTTCATTCAGTCAGTAGCTTCAATCATTTCTGGACGTTTTTCAATGGCAAAAATCAATGAATATTGTAAATGCACAAACAGTAATTTCTCCGCATTGCAAGGTGCAATTCTGAAATTTTTTGCTTTTTCCTGCTCCTCTTAGCATGATAAAGAAGATTCAAAGAGAGTGAGATGCCAGCTCCTTTCATTCAGTCAGTAGCTTCAAACATTTCTGGTATATGAATAACATGATGTTTTTCAATGGCAAAAATCAATGAATATTGTAAATGCACAAACAGTAATTTCTCCGCATTGCAAGGTGCAAGTCTGAAATTTTTTGCTTTTTCCTGCTCCTCTTAGCATGATAAAGAAGATTCAAAGAGAGTGAGATGCCAGCTCCTTTCATTCAGTCAGTAGCTTCAATCATTTCTGGACGTTTTTCAATGGCAAAAATCAATGAATATTGTAAATGCACAAACAGTAATTTCTCCGCATTGCAAGGTGCAATTCTGAAATTTTTTGCTTTTTCCTGCTCCTCTTAGCATGATAAAGAAGATTCAAAGAGAGTGAGATGTCAGCTCCTTTCATTCAGTCAGTAGCTTCAAACATTTCTGGTATATGAATAACATGATGTTTTTCAATGGCAAAAATCAATGAATTTTGTAAATGCACAAACAGTAATTTCTCCGCATTGCAAGGTGCAATTCTGAAATTTTTTGCTTTTTCCTGCTCCTCTTAGCATGATAAAGAAGATTCAAAGAGAGTGAGATGCCAGTTCCTTTCATTCAGTCAGTAGCTTCAATCATTTCTGGTCGTTTTTCAATGGCAAAAATCAATGAATATTGTAAATGCACAAACAGTAATTTCTCCGCATTGCAAGGTGCAATTCTGAAATTTTTTGCTTTTTCCTGCTCCTCTTAGCATGATAAAGAAGATTCAAAGAGAGTGAGATGCCAGCTCCTTTCATTCAGTCAGTAGCTTCAATCATTTCTGGTATATGAATAACATGATGTTTTTCAATGGCAAAAATCAATGAATATTGTAAATGCACAAACAGTAATTTCTCCGCATTGCAAGGTGCAATTCTGAATTTTTTTGCTTTTTCCTGCTCCTCTTAGCATGATAAAGAAGATTCAAAGAGAGTGAGATGCCAGCTCCTTTCATTCAGTCAGTAGCTTCAATCATTTCTGGACGTTTTTCAATGGCAAAAATCAATGAATATTGTAAATGCACAAACAGTAATTTCTCCGCATTGCAAGGTGCAATTCTGAAATTTTTTGCTTTTTCCTGCTCCTCTTAGCATGATAAACAAGATTCAAAGAGAGTGAGATGCCAGCTCCTTTCATTCAGTCAGTAGCTTCAATCATTTCTGGACGTTTTTCAATGGCAAAAATCCATGAATATTGTAAATGCACAAACAGTAATTTCTCCGCATTGCAAGGTGCAATTCTGAAATTTTTTGCTTTTTCCTGCTCCTCTTAGCATGATAAAGAAGATTCAAAGAGAGTGAGATGCCAGCTCCTTTCATTCAGTCAGTAGCTTCAATCATTTCTGGACGTTTTTCAATGGCAAAAATCAATGAATATTGTAAATGCACAAACAGTAATTTCTCCGCATTGCAAGGTGCAATTCTGAAATTTTTTGCTTTTTCCTGCTCCTCTTAGCATGATAAAGAAGATTCAAAGAGAGTGAGATGTCAGCTCCTTTCATTCAGTCAGTAGCTTCAATCATTTCTGGACGTTTTTCAATGGCAAAAATCAATGAATATTGTAAATGCACAAACAGTAATTTCTCCGCATTGCAAGGTGCAATTCTGAAATTTTTTGCTTTTTCCTGCTCCTCTTAGCATGATAAAGAAGATTCAAAGAGAGTGAGATGTCAGCTCCTTTCATTCAGTCAGTAGCTTCAAACATTTCTGGTATATGAATAACATGATGTTTTTCAATGGCAAAAATCAATGAATTTTGTAAATGCACAAACAGTAATTTCTCCGCGTTGCAAGGTGCAATTCTGAAATTTTTTGCTTTTTCCTGCTCCTCTTAGCATGATAAAGAAGATTCAAAGAGAGTGAGATGCCAGTTCCTTTCATTCAGTCAGTAGCTTCAATCATTTCTGGACGTTTTTCAATGGCAAAAATCAATGAATATTGTAAATGCACAAACAGTAATTTCTCCGCATTGCAAGGTGCAATTCTGAAATTTTTTGCTTTTTCCTGCTCCTCTTAGCATGATAAAGAAGATTCAAAGAGAGTGAGATGCCAGCTCCTTTCATTCAGTCAGTAGCTTCAATCATTTCTGGTATATGAATAACATGATGTTTTTCAATGGCAAAAATCAATGAATATTGTAAATGCACAAACAGTAATTTCTCCGCATTGCAAGGTGCAATTCTGAAATTTTTTGCTTTTTCCTGCTCCTCTTAGCATGATAAAGAAGATTCAAAGAGAGTGAGATGCCAGCTCCTTTCATTCAGTCAGTAGCTTCAATCATTTCTGGACGTTTTTCAATGGCAAAAATCAATGAATATTGTAAATGCACAAACAGTAATTTCTCCGCATTGCAAGGTGCAATTCTGAAATTTTTTGCTTTTTCCTGCTCCTCTTAGCATGATAAACAAGATTCAAAGAGAGTGAGATGCCAGCTCCTTTCATTCAGTCAGTAGCTTCAATCATTTCTGGACGTTTTTCAATGGCAAAAATCAATGAATATTGTAAATGCACAAACAGTAATTTCTCCGCATTGCAAGGTGCAATTCTGAAATTTTTTGCTTTTTCCTGCTCCTCTTAGCATGATAAAGAAGATTCAAAGAGAGTGAGATGCCAGCTCCTTTCATTCAGTCAGTAGCTTCAAACATTTCTGGTATATGAATAACATGATGTTTTTCAATGGCAAAAATCAATGAATATTGTAAATGCACAAACAGTAATTTCTCCGCATTGCAAGGTGCAAGTCTGAAATTTTTTGCTTTTTCCTGCTCCTCTTAGCATGATAAAGAAGATTCAAAGAGAGTGAGATGCCAGCTCCTTTCATTCAGTCAGTAGCTTCAATCATTTCTGGACGTTTTTCAATGGCAAAAATCAATGAATATTGTAAATGCACAAACAGTAATTTCTCCGCATTGCAAGGTGCAATTCTGAAATTTTTTGCTTTTTCCTGCTCCTCTTAGCATGATAAAGAAGATTCAAAGAGAGTGAGATGTCAGCTCCTTTCATTCAGTCAGTAGCTTCAAACATTTCTGGTATATGAATAACATGATGTTTTTCAATGGCAAAAATCAATGAATTTTGTAAATGCACAAACAGTAATTTCTCCGCATTGCAAGGTGCAATTCTGAAATTTTTTGCTTTTTCCTGCTCCTCTTAGCATGATAAAGAAGATTCAAAGAGAGTGAGATGCCAGTTCCTTTCATTCAGTCAGTAGCTTCAATCATTTCTGGTCGTTTTTCAATGGCAAAAATCAATGAATATTGTAAATGCACAAACAGTAATTTCTCCGCATTGCAAGGTGCAATTCTGAAATTTTTTGCTTTTTCCTGCTCCTCTTAGCATGATAAAGAAGATTCAAAGAGAGTGAGATGCCAGCTCCTTTCATTCAGTCAGTAGCTTCAATCATTTCTGGTATATGAATAACATGATGTTTTTCAATGGCAAAAATCAATGAATATTGTAAATGCACAAACAGTAATTTCTCCGCATTGCAAGGTGCAATTCTGAATTTTTTTGCTTTTTCCTGCTCCTCTTAGCATGATAAAGAAGATTCAAAGAGAGTGAGATGCCAGCTCCTTTCATTCAGTCAGTAGCTTCAATCATTTCTGGACGTTTTTCAATGGCAAAAATCAATGAATATTGTAAATGCACAAACAGTAATTTCTCCGCATTGCAAGGTGCAATTCTGAAATTTTTTGCTTTTTCCTGCTCCTCTTAGCATGATAAACAAGATTCAAAGAGAGTGAGATGCCAGCTCCTTTCATTCAGTCAGTAGCTTCAATCATTTCTGGACGTTTTTCAATGGCAAAAATCCATGAATATTGTAAATGCACAAACAGTAATTTCTCCGCATTGCAAGGTGCAATTCTGAAATTTTTTGCTTTTTCCTGCTCCTCTTAGCATGATAAAGAAGATTCAAAGAGAGTGAGATGCCAGCTCCTTTCATTCAGTCAGTAGCTTCAAACATTTCTGGTATATGAATAACATGATGTTTTTCAATGGCAAAAATCAATGAATATTGTAAATGCACAAACAGTAATTTCTCCGCATTGCAAGGTGCAAGTCTGAAATTTTTTGCTTTTTCCTGCTCCTCTTAGCATGATAAAGAAGATTCAAAGAGAGTGAGATGCCAGCTACTTTCATTCAGTCAGTAGCTTCAATCATTTCTGGACGTTTTTCAATGGTAAAAATCAATGAATATTGTAAATGCACAAACAGTAATTTCTCCACATTGCAAGGTGCAATTCTGAAATTTTTTGCTTTTTCCTGCTCCTCTTAGCATGATAAAGAAGATTCAAAGAGAGTGAGATGCCAGCTCCTTTCATTCAGTCAGTAGCTTCAATCATTTCTGGTATATGAATAACATGATGTTTTTCAATGGCAAAAATCAATGAATATTGTAAATGCACAAACAGTAATTTCTCCGCATTGCAAGGTGCAATTCTGAAATTTTTTGCTTTTTCCTGCTCCTCTTAGCATGATAAAGAAGATTCAAAGAGAGTGAGATGCCAGCTCCTTTCATTCAGTCAGTAGCTTCAATCATTTCTGGACGTTTTTCAATGGCAAAAATCAATGAATATTGTAAATGCACAAACAGTAATTTCTCCGCATTGCAAGGTGCAATTCTGAAATTTTTTGCTTTTTCCTGCTCCTCTTAGCATGATAAAGAAGATTCAAAGAGAGTGAGATGTCAGCTCCTTTCATTCAGTCAGTAGCTTCAAACATTTCTGGTATATGAATAACATGATGTTTTTCAATGGCAAAAATCAATGAATTTTGTAAATGCACAAACAGTAATTTCTCCGCATTGCAAGGTGCAATTCTGAAATTTTTTGCTTTTTCCTGCTCCTCTTAGCATGATAAAGAAGATTCAAAGAGAGTGAGATGCCAGTTCCTTTCATTCAGTCAGTAGCTTCAATCATTTCTGGACGTTTTTCAATGGCAAAAATCAATGAATATTGTAAATGCACAAACAGTAATTTCTCCGCATTGCAAGGTGCAATTCTGAAATTTTTTGCTTTTTCCTGCTCCTCTTAGCATGATAAAGAAGATTCAAAGAGAGTGAGATGCCAGCTCCTTTCATTCAGTCAGTAGCTTCAATCATTTCTGGTATATGAATAACATGATGTTTTTCAATGGCAAAAATCAATGAATATTGTAAATGCACAAACAGTAATTTCTCCGCATTGCAAGGTGCAATTCTGAAATTTTTTGCTTTTTCCTGCTCCTCTTAGCATGATAAAGAAGATTCAAAGAGAGTGAGATGCCAGCTCCTTTCATTCAGTCAGTAGCTTCAATCATTTCTGGACGTTTTTCAATGGCAAAAATCAATGAATATTGTAAATGCACAAACAGTAATTTCTCCGCATTGCAAGGTGCAATTCTGAAATTTTTTGCTTTTTCCTGCTCCTCTTAGCATGATAAAGAAGATTCAAAGAGAGTGAGATGCCAGCTCCTTTCATTCAGTCAGTAGCTTCAATCATTTCTGGACGTTTTTCAATGGCAAAAATCAATGAATATTGTAAATGCACAAACAGTAATTTCTCCGCATTGCAAGGTGCAATTCTGAAATTTTTTGCTTTTTCCTGCTCCTCTTAGCATGGTAAAGAAGATTCAAAGAGAGTGAGATGTCAGCTCCTTTCATTCAGTCAGTAGCTTCAAACATTTCTGGTATATGAATAACATGATGTTTTTCAATGGCAAAAATCAATGAATTTTGTAAATGCACAAACAGTAATATCTCCGCATTGCAAGGTGCAATTCTGAAATTTTTTGCTTTTTCCTGCTCCTCTTAGCATGATAAAGAAGATTCAAAGAGAGTGAGATGCCAGTTCCTTTCATTCAGTCAGTAGCTTCAATCATTTCTGGACGTTTTTCAATGGCAAAAATCAATGAATATTGTAAATGCACAAACAGTAATTTCTCCGCATTGCAAGGTGCAATTCTGAAATTTTTTGCTTTTTCCTGCTCCTCTTAGCATGATAAAGAAGATTCAAAGAGAGTGAGATGCCAGCTCCTTTCATTCAGTCAGTAGCTTCAATCATTTCTGGTATATGAATAACATGATGTTTTTCAATGGCAAAAATCAATGAATATTGTAAATGCACAAACAGTATTTTCTCCGCATTGCAAGGTGCAATTCTGAAATTTTTTGCTTTTTCCTGCTCCTCTTAGCATGATAAAGAAGATTCAAAGAGAGTGAGATGCCAGCTCCTTTCATTCAGTCAGTAGCTTCAATCATTTCTGGACGTTTTTCAATGGCAAAAATCAATGAATATTGTAAATGCACAAACAGTAATTTCTCCGCATTGCAAGGTGCAATTCTGAAATTTTTTGCTTTTTCCTGCTCCTCTTAGCATGATAAACAAGATTCAAAGAGAGTGAGATGCCAGCTCCTTTCATTCAGTCAGTAGCTTCAATCATTTCTGGACGTTTTTCAATGGCAAAAATCAATGAATATTGTAAATGCACAAACAGTAATTTCTCCGCATTGCAAGGTGCAATTCTGAAATTTTTTGCTTTTTCCTGCTCCTCTTAGCATGATAAAGAAGATTCAAAGAGAGTGAGATGCCAGCTCCTTTCATTCAGTCAGTAGCTTCAAACATTTCTGGTATATGAATAACATGATGTTTTTCAATGGCAAAAATCAATGAATATTGTAAATGCACAAACAGTAATTTCTCCGCATTGCAAGGTGCAAGTCTGAAATTTTTTGCTTTTTCCTGCTCCTCTTAGCATGATAAAGAAGATTCAAAGAGAGTGAGATGCCAGCTACTTTCATTCAGTCAGTAGCTTCAATCATTTCTGGACGTTTTTCAATGGTAAAAATCAATGAATATTGTAAATGCACAAACAGTAATTTCTCCACATTGCAAGGTGCAATTCTGAAATTTTTTGCTTTTTCCTGCTCCTCTTAGCATGATAAAGAAGATTCAAAGAGAGTGAGATGCCAGCTCCTTTCATTCAGTCAGTAGCTTCAAACATTTCTGGTATATGAATAACATGATGTTTTTCAATGGCAAAAATCAATGAATATTGTAAATGCACAAACAGTAATTTCTCTGCATTGCAAGGTGCAATTCTGAAATTTTTTGCTTTTTCCTGCTCCTCTTAGCATGATAAAGAAGATTCAAAGAGAGTGAGATGCCAGCTACTTTCATTCAGTCAGTAGCTTCAATCATTTCTGGACGTTTTTCAATGGTAAAAATCAATGAATATTGTAAATGCACAAACAGTAATTTCTCCACATTGCAAGGTGTAATTCTGAAATTTTTTGCTTTTTCCTGCTCCTCTTAGCATGATAAAGAAGATTCAAAGAGAGTGAGATGCCAGCTCCTTTCATTCAGTCAGTAGCTTCAAACATTTCTGGTATATGAATAACATGATGTTTTTCAATGGCAAAAATCAATGAATATTGTAAATGCACAAACAGTAATTTCTCCGCATTGCAAGGTGCAATTCTGAAATTTTTTGCTTTTTCCTGCTCCTCTTAGCATGATAAAGAAGATTCAAAGAGAGTGAGATGCCAGCTCCTTTCATTCAGTCAGTAGCTTCAAACATTTCTGGTATATGAATTACATGATGTTTTTCAATGGCAAAAATCAATGAATATTGTAAATGCACAAACAGTAATTTCTCCGCATTGCAAGGTGCAATTCTGAAATTTTTTGCTTTTTCCTGCTCCTCTTAGCATGATAAAGAATATTCAAAGAGAGTGAGATGCCAGCTCCTTTCATTCAGTCAGTAGCTTCAATCATTTCTGGATGTTTTTCAATGGCAAAAATCAATGAATATTGTAAATGCACAAACTGTAATTTCTCCGCATTGCAAGGTGCAATTCTGAAATTTTTGGCTTTTTCCTGCTCCTCTTAGCATGATAAAGAAGATTCAAAGAGAGTGAGATGCCAGCTCCTTTCATTCAGTCAGTAGCTTCAATCATTTCTGGACGTTTTTCAATGGCAAAAATCAATGAATATTGTAAATGCACAAACAGTAATTTCTCCGCATTGCAAGGTGCAATTCTGAAATTTTTTGCTTTTTCCTGCTCCTCTTAGCATGATAAAGAAGATTCAAAGAGAGTGAGATGCCAGCTCCTTTCATTCAGTCAGTACCTTCAATCATTTCTGGATGTTTTTCAATGCCAAAAATCAATGAATATTGTAAATGCACAAACAGTAATTTCTCCGCATTGCAAGGTGCAATTCTGAAATTTTTTGCTTTTTCCCGCTCCTCTTAGCATGATAAAGAAGATTCAAAGAGAGTGAGGTGCCAGCTCCTTTCATTCAGTCAGTAGCTTCAAACATTTCTGGTATATGAATAACATGTTTTTCAATGGCAAAAATCATTGAATATTGTAAATGCACAAACAGTAATTTCTCCGCATTGCAAGGTGAAATTCTGAAATTTTTTGATTTTTCCTGCTCCTCTTAGCATGATAAAGAAGATTCAAAGAGAGTGAGATGCCTGCTCCTTTCATTCAGTCAGTAGCTTCAATCATTTCTGGACGTTTTTCAATGGCAAAAATCAATGAATATTGTAAATGCACAAACAGTAATTTCTCCGCATTGCAAGGTGCAATTCTGAAATTTTTTGCTTTTTCCTGCTCCTCTTAGCATGATAAAGAAGATTCAAAGAGAGTGAGATGCCAGCTCCTTTCATTCAGTCAGTAGCTTCAATCATTTCTGGACGTTTTTCAATGGCAAAAATCAATGAATATTGTAAATGCACAAACAATAATTTCTCCGCATTGCAAGGTGCAATTCTGAAATTTTTTGCTTTTTCCTGCTCCTCTTAGCATGATAAAGAAGATTCAAAGAGAGTGAGATGCCAGCTCCTTTCATTCAGTCAGTAGCTTCAAACATTTCTGGTATATGAATAACATGATGTTTTTCAATGGCAAAAATCAATGAATATTGTAAATGCACAAACAGTAATTTCTCCGCATTGCAAGGTGCAAGTCTGAAATTTTTTGCTTTTTCCTGCTCCTCTTAGCATGATAAAGAAGATTCAAAGAGAGTGAGATGCCAGCTACTTTCATTCAGTCAGTAGCTTCAATCATTTCTGGACGTTTTTCAATGGTAAAAATCAATGAATATTGTAAATGCACAAACAGTAATTTCTCCACATTGCAAGGTGCAATTCTGAAATTTTTTGCTTTTTCCTGCTCCTCTTAGCATGATAAAGAAGATTCAAAGAGAGTGAGATGCCAGCTCCTTTCATTCAGTCAGTAGCTTCAATCATTTCTGGACGTTTTTCAATGGCAAAAATCAATGAATATTGTAAATGCACAAACAGTAATTTCTCCGCATTGCAAGGTGCAATTCTGAAATTTTTTGCTTTTTCCTGCTCCTCTTAGCATGATAAAGAAGATTCAAAGAGAGTGAGATGTCAGCTCCTTTCATTCAGTCAGTAGCTTCAATCATTTCTGGACGTTTTTCAATGGCAAAAATCAATGAATATTGTAAATGCACAAACAGTAATTTCTCCGCATTGCAAGGTGCAATTCTGAAATTTTTTGCTTTTTCCTGCTCCTCTTAGCATGATAAAGAAGATTCAAAGAGAGTGAGATGTCAGCTCCTTTCATTCAGTCAGTAGCTTCAAACATTTCTGGTATATGAATAACATGATGTTTTTCAATGGCAAAAATCAATGAATTTTGTAAATGCACAAACAGTAATTTCTCCGCATTGCAAGGTGCAATTCTGAAATTTTTTGCTTTTTCCTGCTCCTCTTAGCATGATAAAGAAGATTCAAAGAGAGTGAGATGCCAGTTCCTTTCATTCAGTCAGTAGCTTCAATCATTTCTGGACGTTTTTCAATGGCAAAAATCAATGAATATTGTAAATGCACAAACAGTAATTTCTCCGCATTGCAAGGTGCAATTCTGAAATTTTTTGCTTTTTCCTGCTCCTCTTAGCATGATAAAGAAGATTCAAAGAGAGTGAGATGCCAGCTCCTTTCATTCAGTCAGTAGCTTCAATCATTTCTGGTATATGAATAACATGATGTTTTTCAATGGCAAAAATCAATGAATATTGTAAATGCACAAACAGTAATTTCTCCGCATTGCAAGGTGCAATTCTGAAATTTTTTGCTTTTTCCTGCTCCTCTTAGCAGGATAAAGAAGATTCAAAGAGAGTGAGATGCCAGCTCCTTTCATTCAGTCAGTAGCTTCAATCATTTCTGGACGTTTTTCAATGGCAAAAATCAATGAATATTGTAAATGCACAAACAGTAATTTCTCCGCATTGCAAGGTGCAATTCTGAAATTTTTTGCTTTTTCCTGCTCCTCTTAGCATGATAAACAAGATTCAAAGAGAGTGAGATGCCAGCTCCTTTCATTCAGTCAGTAGCTTCAATCATTTCTGGACGTTTTTCAATGGCAAAAATCAATGAATATTGTAAATGCACAAACAGTAATTTCTCCGCATTGCAAGGTGCAATTCTGAAATTTTTTGCTTTTTCCTGCTCCTCTTAGCATGATAAAGAAGATTCAAAGAGAGTGAGATGCCAGCTCCCTTCATTCAGTCAGTAGCTTCAAACATTTCTGGTATATGAATAACATGATGTTTTTCAATGGCAAAAATCAATGAATATTGTAAATGCACAAACAGTAATTTCTCCGCATTGCAAGGTGCAAGTCTGAAATTTTTTGCTTTTTCCTGCTCCTCTTAGCATGATAAAGAAGATTCAAAGAGAGTGAGATGCCAGCTACTTTCATTCAGTCAGTAGCTTCAATCATTTCTGGACGTTTTTCAATGGTAAAAATCAATGAATATTGTAAATGCACAAACAGTAATTTCTCCACATTGCAAGGTGCAATTCTGAAATTTTTTGCTTTTTCCTGCTCCTCTTAGCATGATAAAGAAGATTCAAAGAGAGTGAGATGCCAGCTCCTTTCATTCAGTCAGTAGCTTCAAACATTTCTGGTATATGAATAACATGATGTTTTTCAATGGCAAAAATCAATGAATATTGTAAATGCACAAACAGTAATTTCTCTGCATTGCAAGGTGCAATTCTGAAATTTTTTGCTTTTTCCTGCTCCTCTTAGCATGATAAAGAAGATTCAAAGAGAGTGAGATGCCAGCTACTTTCATTCAGTCAGTAGCTTCAATCATTTCTGGACGTTTTTCAATGGTAAAAATCAATGAATATTGTAAATGCACAAACAGTAATTTCTCCACATTGCAAGGTGCAATTCTGAAATTTTTTGCTTTTTCCTGCTCCTCTTAGCATGATAAAGAAGATTCAAAGAGAGTGAGATGCCAGCTCCTTTCATTCAGTCAGTAGCTTCAAACATTTCTGGTATATGAATAACATGATGTTTTTCAATGGCAAAAATCAATGAATATTGTAAATGCACAAACAGTAATTGCTCCGCATTGCAAGGTGCAATTCTGAAATTTTTTGCTTTTTCCTGCTCCTCTTAGCATGATAAAGAAGATTCAAAGAGAGTGAGATGCCAGCTCCTTTCATTCAGTCAGTAGCTTCAAACATTTCTGGTATATGAATAACATGATGTTTTTCAATGGCAAAAATCAATGAATATTGTAAATGCACAAACAGTAATTTCTCCGCATTGCAAGGTGCAATTCTGAAATTTTTGGCTTTTTCCTGCTCCTCTTAGCATGATAAAGAATATTCAAAGAGAGTGAGATGCCAGCTCCTTTCATTCAGTCAGTAGCTTCAATCATTTCTGGATGTTTTTCAATGGCAAAAATCAATGAATATTGTAAATGCACAAACTGTAATTTCTCCGCATTGCAAGGTGCAATTCTGAAATTTTTGGCTTTTTCCTGCTCCTCTTAGCATGATAAAGAAGATTCAAAGAGAGTGAGATGCCAGCTCCTTTCATTCAGTCAGTAGCTTCAATCATTTCTGGACGTTTTTCAATGGCAAAAATCAATGAATATTGTAAATGCACAAACAGTAATTTCTCCGCATTGCAAGGTGCAATTCTGAAATTTTTTGCTTTTTCCTGCTCCTCTTAGCATGATAAAGAAGATTCAAAGAGAGTGAGATGCCAGCTCCTTTCATTCAGTCAGTACCTTCAATCATTTCTGGATGTTTTTCAATGGCAAAAATCAATGAATATTGTAAATGCACAAACAGTAATTTCTCCGCATTGCAAGGTGCAATTCTGAAATTTTTTGCTTTTTCCCGCTCCTCTTAGCATGATAAAGAAGATTCAAAGAGAGTGAGGTGCCAGCTCCTTTCATTCAGTCAGTAGCTTCAAACATTTCTGGTATATGAATAACATGTTTTTCAATGGCAAAAATCATTGAATATTGTAAATGCACAAACAGTAATTTCTCCGCATTGCAAGGTGCAATTCTGAAATTTTTTGATTTTTCCTGCTCCTCTTAGCATGATAAAGAAGATTCAAAGAGAGTGAGATGCCAGCTCCTTTCATTCAGTCAGTAGCTTCAATCATTTCTGGACGTTTTTCAATGGCAAAAATCAATGAATATTGTAAATGCACAAACAGTAATTTCTCCGCATTGCAAGGTGCAATTCTGAAATTTTTTGCTTTTTCCTGCTCCTCTTAGCATGATAAAGAAGATTCAAAGAGAGTGAGATGCCAGCTCCTTTCATTCAGTCAGTAGCTTCAATCATTTCTGGACGTTTTTCAATGGCAAAAATCAATGAATATTGTAAATGCACAAACAGTAATTTCTCCGCATTGCAAGGTGCAATTCTGAAATTTTTTGCTTTTTCCTGCTCCTCTTAGCATGATAAAGAAGATTCAAAGAGAGTGAGATGCCAGCTCCTTTCATTCAGTCAGTAGCTTCAAACATTTCTGGTATATGAATAACATGATGTTTTTCAATGGCAAAAATCAATGAATATTGTAAATGCACAAACAGTAATTTCTCCGCATTGCAAGGTGCAAGTCTGAAATTTTTTGCTTTTTCCTGCTCCTCTTAGCATGATAAAGAAGATTCAAAGAGAGTGAGATGCCAGCTACTTTCATTCAGTCAGTAGCTTCAATCATTTCTGGACGTTTTTCAATGGTAAAAATCAATGAATATTGTAAATGCACAAACAGTAATTTCTCCACATTGCAAGGTGCAATTCTGAAATTTTTTGCTTTTTCCTGCTCCTCTTAGCATGATAAAGAAGATTCAAAGAGAGTGAGATGCCAGCTCCTTTCATTCAGTCAGTAGCTTCAAACATTTCTGGTATATGAATAACATGATGTTTTTCAATGGCAAAAATCAATGAATATTGTAAATGCACAAACAGTAATTTCTCCGCATTGCAAGGTGCAATTCTGAAATTTTTTGCTTTTTCCTGCTCCTCTTAGCATGATAAAGAAGATTCAAAGAGAGTGAGATGCCAGCTCCTTTCATTCAGTCAGTAGCTTCAAACATTTCTGGTATATGAATAACATGATGTTTTTCAATGGCAAAAATCAATGAATATTGTAAATGCACAAAGAGTAATTTCTCCGCATTGCAAGGTGCAATTCTGAAATTTTTTGCTTTTTCCTGCTCCTCTTAGCATGATAAAGAAGATTCAAAGAGAGTGAGATGCCAGCTCCTTTCATTCAGTCAGTAGCTTCAATCATTTCTGGACGTTTTTCAATGGCAAAAATCAATGAATATTGTAAATGCACAAACAGTAATTTCTCCGCATTGCAAGGTGCAATTCTGAATTTTTTTGCTTTTTCCTGCTCCTCTTAGCATGATAAAGAAGATTCAAAGAGAGTGAGATGCCAGCTCCTTTCATTCAGTCAGTAGCTTCAATCATTTCTGGACGTTTTTCAATGGCAAAAATCAATGAATATTGTAAATGCACAAACAGTAATTTCTCCGCATTGCAAGGTGCAATTCTGAAATTTTTTGCTTTTTCCTGCTCCTCTTAGCATGATAAAGAAGATTCAAAGAGAGTGAGATGCCAGCTCCTTTCATTCAGTCAGTAGCTACAAACATTTCTGGTATATGAATAACATGATGTTTTTCAATGGCAAAAATCAATGAATATTGTAAATGCACAAACAGTAATTTCTCCGCATTGCAAGGTGCAATTCTGAAATTTTTTGCTTTTTCCTGCTCCTCTTAGCATGATAAAGAAGATTCAAAGAGAGTGAGATGCCAGCTCCTTTCATTCAGTCAGTAGCTTCAATCATTTCTGGACGTTTTTCAATGGCAAAAATCAATGAATATTGTAAATGGACAAACAGTAATTTCTCCGCATTGCAAGGTGCAATTCTGAAATTTTTTGCTTTTTCCTGCTCCTCTTAGCATGATAAAGAAGATTCAAAGAGAGTGAGATGCCAGCTCCTTTCATTCAGTCAGTAGCTTCAATCATTTCTGGACGTTTTTCAATGGCAAAAATCAATGAATATTGTAAATGCACAAACAGTAATTTCTCCGCATTGCAAGGTGCAATTCTGAAATTTTTTGCTTTTTCCTGCTCCTCTTAGCATGACAAAGAAGATTCAAAGAGAGTAAGATGCCAGCTCCTTTCATTCAGTCAGTAGCTTCAATCATTTCTGGTATATGAATAACATGATGTTTTTCAATGGCAAAAATCAATGAATATTGTAAATGCACAAACAGTAATTTCTCCGCATTGCAAGGTGCAATTCTGAAATTTTTTGCTTTTTCCTGCTCCTCTTAGCATGATAAAGAAGATTCAAAGAGAGTGAGATGCCAGCTCCTTTCATTCAGTCAGTAGCTTCAATCATTTCTGGACGTTTTTCAATGGCAAAAATCAATGAATATTGTAAATGCACAAACAGTAATTTCTCCGCATTGCAAGGTGCAATTCTGAAATTTTTTGCTTTTTCCTGCTCCTCTTAGCATGATAAAGAAGATTCAAAGAGAGTGAGATGCCAGCTCCTTTCATTCAGTCAGTAGCTTCAATCATTTCTGGACGTTTTTCAATGGCAAAAATCAATGAATATTGTAAATGCACAAACAGTAATTTCTCCGCATTGCAAGGTGCAATTCTGAAATTTTTTGCTTTTTCCTGCTCCTCTTAGCATGATAAAGAAGATTCAAAGAGAGTGAGATGCCAGGTCCTTTCATTCAGTCAGTAGCTTCAAACATTTCTGGTATATGAATAATATGATGTTTTTCAATGGCAAAAATCAATGAATATTGTAAAAGCACAAACAGTAATTTCTCCGCATTGCAAGGTGCAATTCTGAAATTTTTTGCTTTTTCCTGCTCCTCTTAGCATGATAAAGAAGATTCAAAGAGAGTGAGATGCCAGCTCCTTTCATTCAGTCAGTAGCTTCAATCATTTCTGGACGTTTTTCAATGGCAAAAATCAATGAATATTGTAAATGCACAAACAGTAATTTCTCCGCATTGCAAGGTGCAATTCTGAAATTTTTTGCTTTTTCCTGCTCCTCTTAGCATGATAAAGAAGATTCAAAGAGAGTGAGATGCCAGGTCCTTTCATTCAGTCAGTAGCTTCAAACATTTCTGGTATATGAATAATATGATGTTTTTCAATGGCAAAAATCAATGAATATTGTAAAAGCACAAACAGTAATTTCTCCGCATTGCAAGGTGCAATTCTGAAATTTTTTGCTTTTTCCTGCTCCTCTTAGCATGATAAAGAAGATTCAAAGAGAGTGAGATGCCAGCTCCTTTCATTCAGTCAGTAGCTTCAATCATTTCTGGTATATGAATAACATGATGTTTTTCAATGGCAAAAATCAATGAATATTGTAAATGCACAAACAGTAATTTCTCCGCATTGCAAGTTGCAATTCTGAAATTTTTTGCTTTTTCCTGCTCCTCTTAGCATGATAAAGAAGATTCAAAGAGAGTGAGATGCCAGCTCCTTTCATTCAGTCAGTAGCTTCAATCATTTCTGGACGTTTTTCAATGGCAAAAATCAATGAATATTGTAAATGCACAAACAGTAATTTCTCCGCATTGCAAGGTGCAATTCTGAAATTTTTTGCTTTTTCCTGCTCCTCTTAGCATGATAAAGAAGATTCAAAGAGAGTGAGATGCCAGCTCCTTTCATTCAGTCAGTAGCTTCAATCATTTCTGGACGTTTTTCAATGGCAAAAATCAATGAATATTGTAAATGCACAAACAGTAATTTCTCCGCATTGCAAGGTGCAATTCTGAAATTTTTTGCTTTTTCCTGCTCCTCTTAGCATGACAAAGAAGATTCAAAGAGAGTAAGATGCCAGCTCCTTTCATTCAGTCAGTAGCTTCAATCATTTCTGGTATATGAATAACATGATGTTTTTCAATGGCAAAAATCAATGAATATTGTAAATGCACAAACAGTAATTTCTCCGCATTGCAAGGTGCAATTCTGAAATTTTTTGCTTTTTCCTGCTCCTCTTAGCATGATAAAGAAGATTCAAAGAGAGTGAGATGCCAGCTCCTTTCATTCAGTCAGTAGCTTCAATCATTTCTGGACGTTTTTCAATGGCAAAAATCAATGAATATTGTAAATGCACAAACAGTAATTTCTCCGCATTGCAAGGTGCAATTCTGAAATTTTTTGCTTTTTCCTGCTCCTCTTAGCATGATAAAGAAGATTCAAAGAGAGTGAGATGCCAGCTCCTTTCATTCAGTCAGTAGCTTCAATCATTTCTGGACGTTTTTCAATGGCAAAAATCAATGAATATTGTAAATGCACAAACAGTAATTTCTCCGCATTGCAAGGTGCAATTCTGAAATTTTTTGATTTTTCCTGCTCCTCTTAGCATGATAAAGAAGATTCAAAGAGAGTGAGATGCCAGGTCCTTTCATTCAGTCAGTAGCTTCAAACATTTCTGGTATATGAATAATATGATGTTTTTCAATGGCAAAAATCAATGAATATTGTAAAAGCACAAACAGTAATTTCTCCGCATTGCAAGGTGCAATTCTGAAATTTTTTGCTTTTTCCTGCTCCTCTTAGCATGATAAAGAAGATTCAAAGAGAGTGAGATGCCAGCTCCTTTCATTCAGTCAGTAGCTTCAATCATTTCTGGACGTTTTTCAATGGCAAAAATCAATGAATATTGTAAATGCACAAACAGTAATTTCTCCGCATTGCAAGGTGCAATTCTGAAATTTTTTGCTTTTTCCTGCTCCTCTTAGCATGATAAAGAAGATTCAAAGAGAGTGAGATGCCAGCTCCTTTCATTCAGTCAGTAGCTTCAATCATTTCTGGTATATGAATAACATGATGTTTTTCAATGGCAAAAATCAATGAATATTGTAAATGCACAAACAGTAATTTCTCCGCATTGCAAGTTGCAATTCTGAAATTTTTTGCTTTTTCCTGCTCCTCTTAGCATGATAAAGAAGATTCAAAGAGAGTGAGATGCCAGCTCCTTTCATTCAGTCAGTAGCTTCAATCATTTCTGGACGTTTTTCAATGGCAAAAATCAATGAATATTGTAAATGCACAAACAGTAATTTCTCCGCATTGCAAGGTGCAATTCTGAAATTTTTTGCTTTTTCCTGCTCCTCTTAGCATGATAAAGAAGATTCAAAGAGAGTGAGATGCCAGCTCCTTTCATTCAGTCAGTAGCTTCAATCATTTCTGGACGTTTTTCAATGGCAAAAATCAATGAATATTGTAAATGCACAAACAGTAATTTCTCCGCATTGCAAGGTGCAATTCTGAAATTTTTTGCTTTTTCCTGCTCCTCTTAGCATGACAAAGAAGATTCAAAGAGAGTAAGATGCCAGCTCCTTTCATTCAGTCAGTAGCTTCAATCATTTCTGGTATATGAATAACATGATGTTTTTCAATGGCAAAAATCAATGAATATTGTAAATGCACAAACAGTAATTTCTCCGCATTGCAAGGTGCAATTCTGAAATTTTTTGCTTTTTCCTGCTCCTCTTAGCATGATAAAGAAGATTCAAAGAGAGTGAGATGCCAGCTCCTTTCATTCAGTCAGTAGCTTCAATCATTTCTGGACGTTTTTCAATGGCAAAAATCAATGAATATTGTAAATGCACAAACAGTAATTTCTCCGCATTGCAAGGTGCAATTCTGAAATTTTTTGCTTTTTCCTGCTCCTCTTAGCATGATAAAGAAGATTCAAAGAGAGTGAGATGCCAGCTCCTTTCATTCAGTCAGTAGCTTCAATCATTTCTGGACGTTTTTCAATGGCAAAAATCAATGAATATTGTAAATGCACAAACAGTAATTCCTCCGCATTGCAAGGTGCAATTCTGAAATTTTTTGCTTTTTCCTGCTCCTCTTAGCATGATAAAGAAGATTCAAAGAGAGTGAGATGCCAGGTCCTTTCATTCAGTCAGTAGCTTCAAACATTTCTGGTATATGAATAATATGATGTTTTTCAATGGCAAAAATCAATGAATATTGTAAAAGCACAAACAGTAATTTCTCCGCATTGCAAGGTGCAATTCTGAAATTTTTTGCTTTTTCCTGCTCCTCTTAGCATGATAAAGAAGATTCAAAGAGAGTGAGATGCCAGCTCCTTTCATTCAGTCAGTAGCTTCAATCATTTCTGGACGTTTTTCAATGGCAAAAATCAATGAATATTGTAAATGCACAAACAGTAATTTCTCCGCATTGCAAGGTGCAATTCTGAAATTTTTTGCTTTTTCCTGCTCCTCTTAGCATGATAAAGAAGATTCAAAGAGAGTGAGATGCCAGCTCCTTTCATTCAGTCAGTAGCTTCAATCATTTCTGGTATATGAATAACATGATGTTTTTCAATGGCAAAAATCAATGAATATTGTAAATGCACAAACAGTAATTTCTCCGCATTGCAAGTTGCAATTCTGAAATTTTTTGCTTTTTCCTGCTCCTCTTAGCATGATAAAGAAGACTCAAAGAGAGTGAGATGCCAGCTCCTTTCATTCAGTCAGTAGCTTCAATCATTTCTGGACGTTTTTCAATGGCAAAAATCAATGAATATTGTAAATGCACAAACAGTAATTTCTCCGCATTGCAAGGTGCAATTCTGAAATTTTTTGCTTTTTCCTGCTCCTCTTAGCATGATAAAGAAGATTCAAAGAGAGTGAGATGCCAGCTCCTTTCATTCAGTCAGTAGCTTCAATCATTTCTGGACGTTTTTCAATGGCAAAAATCAATGAATATTGTAAATGCACAAACAGTAATTTCTCCGCATTGCAAGGTGCAATTCTGAAATTTTTTGCTTTTTCCTGCTCCTCTTAGCATGATAAAGAAGATTCAAAGAGAGTGAGATGCCAGCTCCTTTCATTCAGTCAGTAGCTTCAAACATTTCTGGTATATGAATAACATGATGTTTTTCAATGGCAAAAATCAATGAATATTGTAAATGCACAAACAGTAATTTCTCCGCATTGCAAGGTGCAATTCTGAAATTTTTTGCTTTTTCCTGCTCCTCTTAGCATGATAAAGAAGATTCAAAGAGAGTGAGATGCCAGCTGCTTTCATTCAGTCAGTAGCTTCAATCATTTCTGGTATATGAATAACATGATGTTTTTCAATGGCAAAAATCAATGAATATTGTAAATGCACAAACAGTAATTTCTCCACATTGTAAGGTGCAATTCTGAAATTTTTTGCTTTTTCCTGCTCCTCTTAGCATGATAAAGAAGATTCAAAGAGAGTGAGATGCCAGCTCCTTTCATTCAGTCAGTAGCTTCAATCATTTCTGGACGTTTTTCAATGGCAAAAATCAATGAATATTGTAAATGCACAAACAGTAATTTCTCCGCATTGCAAGGTGCAATTCTGAAATTTTTTGCTTTTTCCTGCTCCTCTTAGCATGATAAAGAAGATTCAAAGAGAGTGAGATGCCAGCTCCTTTCATTCAGTCAGTAGCTACAAACATTTCTGGTATATGAATAACATGATGTTTTTCAATGGCAAAAATCAATGAATATTGTAAATGCACAAACAGTAATTTCTCCGCATTGCAAGGTGCAATTCTGAAATTTTTTGCTTTTTCCTGCTCCTCTTAGCATGATAAAGAAGATTCAAAGAGAGTGAGATGCCAGCTCCTTTCATTCAGTCAGTAGCTTCAATCATTTCTGGACGTTTTTCAATGGCAAAAATCAATGAATATTGTAAATGCACAAACAGTAATTTCTCCGCATTGCAAGGTGCAATTCTGAAATTTTTTGCTTTTTCCTGCTCCTCTTAGCATGATAAAGAAGATTCAAAGAGAGTGAGATGCCAGCTCCTTTCATTCAGTCAGTAGCTTCAATCATTTCTGGACGTTTTTCAATGGCAAAAATCAATGAATATTGTAAATGCACAAACAGTAATTTCTCCGCATTGCAAGGTGCAATTCTGAAATTTTTTGCTTTTTCCTGCTCCTCTTAGCATGACAAAGAAGATTCAAAGAGAGTAAGATGCCAGCTCCTTTCATTCAGTCAGTAGCTTCAATCATTTCTGGTATATGAATAACATGATGTTTTTCAATGGCAAAAATCAATGAATATTGTAAATGCACAAACAGTAATTTCTCCGCATTGCAAGGTGCAATTCTGAAATTTTTTGCTTTTTCCTGCTCCTCTTAGCATGATAAAGAAGATTCAAAGAGAGTGAGATGCCAGCTCCTTTCATTCAGTCAGTAGCTTCAATCATTTCTGGACGTTTTTCAATGGCAAAAATCAATGAATATTGTAAATGCACAAACAGTAATTTCTCCGCATTGCAAGGTGCAATTCTGAAATTTTTTGCTTTTTCCTGCTCCTCTTAGCATGATAAAGAAGATTCAAAGAGAGTGAGATGCCAGCTCCTTTCATTCAGTCAGTAGCTTCAATCATTTCTGGACGTTTTTCAATGGCAAAAATCAATGAATATTGTAAATGCACAAACAGTAATTTCTCCGCATTGCAAGGTGCAATTCTGAAATTTTTTGCTTTTTCCTGCTCCTCTTAGCATGATAAAGAAGATTCAAAGAGAGTGAGATGCCAGCTCCTTTCATTCAGTCAGTAGCTTCAAACATTTCTGGTATATGAATAATATGATGTTTTTCAATGGCAAAAATCAATGAATATTGTAAAAGCACAAACAGTAATTTCTCCGCATTGCAAGGTGCAATTCTGAAATTTTTTGCTTTTTCCTGCTCCTCTTAGCATGATAAAGAAGATTCAAAGAGAGTGAGATGCCAGCTCCTTTCATTCAGTCAGTAGCTTCAATCATTTCTGGACGTTTTTCAATGGCAAAAATCAATGAATATTGTAAATGCACAAACAGTAATTTCTCCGCATTGCAAGGTGCAATTCTGAAATTTTTTGCTTTTTCCTGCTCCTCTTAGCATGATAAAGAAGATTCAAAGAGAGTGAGATGCCAGCTCCTTTCATTCAGTCAGTAGCTTCAATCATTTCTGGTATATGAATAACATGATGTTTTTCAATGGCAAAAATCAATGAATATTGTAAATGCACAAACAGTAATTTCTCCGCATTGCAAGGTGAAATTCTGAAATTTTTTGCTTTTTCCTGCTCCTCTTAGCATGATAAAGAAGATTCAAAGAGAGTGAGATGCCAGCTCCTTTCATTCAGTCAGTAGCTTCAATCATTTCTGGACGTTTTTCAATGGCA
Organism: Phyllobates terribilis; assembly: GCF_046119375.1. Taxonomy (NCBI): domain Eukaryota; kingdom Metazoa; phylum Chordata; class Amphibia; order Anura; family Dendrobatidae; genus Phyllobates; species Phyllobates terribilis. The sequence continues at coordinate 8,703 of NW_027367387.1, read as the reverse complement.
AAAATCAATGAATATTGTAAATGCACAAACAGTAATTTCTCCGCATTGCAAGGTGCAATTCTGAAATTTTTTGCTTTTTCCTGCTCCTCTTAGCATGATAAACAAGATTCAAAGAGAGTGAGATGCCAGCTCCTTTCATTCAGTCAGTAGCTTCAATCATTTCTGGACGTTTTTCAATGGCAAAAATCAATGAATATTGTAAATGCACAAACAGTAATTTCTCCGCATTGCAAGGTGCAATTCTGAAATTTTTTGCTTTTTCCTGCTCCTCTTAGCATGATAAAGAAGATTCAAAGAGAGTGAGATGCCAGCTCCTTTCATTCAGTCAGTAGCTTCAAACATTTCTGGTATATGAATAACATGATGTTTTTCAATGGCAAAAATCAATGAATATTGTAAATGCACAAACAGTAATTTCTCCGCATTGCAAGGTGCAAGTCTGAAATTTTTTGCTTTTTCCTGCTCCTCTTAGCATGATAAAGAAGATTCAAAGAGAGTGAGATGCCAGCTACTTTCATTCAGTCAGTAGCTTCAATCATTTCTGGACGTTTTTCAATGGTAAAAATCAATGAATATTGTAAATGCACAAACAGTAATTTCTCCACATTGCAAGGTGCAATTCTGAAATTTTTTGCTTTTTCCTGCTCCTCTTAGCATGATAAAGAAGATTCAAAGAGAGTGAGATGCCAGCTCCTTTCATTCAGTCAGTAGCTTCAAACATTTCTGGTATATGAATAACATGATGTTTTTCAATGGCAAAAATCAATGAATATTGTAAATGCACAAACAGTAATTTCTCTGCATTGCAAGGTGCAATTCTGAAATTTTTTGCTTTTTCCTGCTCCTCTTAGCATGATAAAGAAGATTCAAAGAGAGTGAGATGCCAGCTACTTTCATTCAGTCAGTAGCTTCAATCATTTCTGGACGTTTTTCAATGGTAAAAATCAATGAATATTGTAAATGCACAAACAGTAATTTCTCCACATTGCAAGGTGCAATTCTGAAATTTTTTGCTTTTTCCTGCTCCTCTTAGCATGATAAAGAAGATTCAAAGAGAGTGAGATGCCAGCTCCTTTCATTCAGTCAGTAGCTTCAAACATTTCTGGTATATGAATAACATGATGTTTTTCAATGGCAAAAATCAATGAATATTGTAAATGCACAAACAGTAATTTCTCCGCATTGCAAGGTGCAATTCTGAAATTTTTTGCTTTTTCCTGCTCCTCTTAGCATGATAAAGAATATTCAAAGAGAGTGAGATGCCAGCTCCTTTCATTCAGTCAGTAGCTTCAATCATTTCTGGATGTTTTTCAATGGCAAAAATCAATGAATATTGTAAATGCACAAACTGTAATTTCTCCGCATTGCAAGGTGCAATTCTGAAATTTTTGGCTTTTTCCTGCTCCTCTTAGCATGATAAAGAAGATTCAAAGAGAGTGAGATGCCAGCTCCTTTCATTCAGTCAGTAGCTTCAATCATTTCTGGACGTTTTTCAATGGCAAAAATCAATGAATATTGTAAATGCACAAACAGTAATTTCTCCGCATTGCAAGGTGCAATTCTGAAATTTTTTGCTTTTTCCTGCTCCTCTTAGCATGATAAAGAAGATTCAAAGAGAGTGAGATGCCAGCTCCTTTCATTCAGTCAGTACCTTCAATCATTTCTGGATGTTTTTCAATGGCAAAAATCAATGAATATTGTAAATGCACAAACAGTAATTTCTCCGCATTGCAAGGTGCAATTCTGAAATTTTTTGCTTTTTCCCGCTCCTCTTAGCATGATAAAGAAGATTCAAAGAGAGTGAGGTGCCAGCTCCTTTCATTCAGTCAGTAGCTTCAAACATTTCTGGTATATGAATAACATGTTTTTCAATGGCAAAAATCATTGAATATTGTAAATGCACAAACAGTAATTTCTCCGCATTGCAAGGTGAAATTCTGAAATTTTTTGATTTTCCTGCTCCTCTTAGCATGATAAAGAAGATTCAAAGAGAGTGAGATGCCTGCTCCTTTCATTCAGTCAGTAGCTTCAATCATTTCTGGACGTTTTTCAATGGCAAAAATCAATGAATATTGTAAATGCACAAACAGTAATTTCTCCGCATTGCAAGGTGCAATTCTGAAATTTTTTGCTTTTTCCTGCTCCTCTTAGCATGATAAAGAAGATTCAAAGAGAGTGAGATGCCAGCTCCTTTCATTCAGTCAGTAGCTTCAATCATTTCTGGACGTTTTTCAATGGCAAAAATCAATGAATATTGTAAATGCACAAACAGTAATTTCTCCGCATTGCAAGGTGCAATTCTGAAATTTTTTGCTTTTTCCTGCTCCTCTTAGCATGATAAAGAAGATTCAAAGAGAGTGAGATGCCAGCTCCTTTCATTCAGTCAGTAGCTTCAAACATTTCTGGTATATGAATAACATGATGTTTTTCAATGGCAAAAATCAATGAATATTGTAAATGCACAAACAGTAATTTCTCCGCATTGCAAGGTGCAAGTCTGAAATTTTTTGCTTTTTCCTGCTCCTCTTAGCATGATAAAGAAGATTCAAAGAGAGTGAGATGCCAGCTACTTTCATTCAGTCAGTAGCTTCAATCATTTCTGGACGTTTTTCAATGGTAAAAATCAATGAATATTGTAAATGCACAAACAGTAATTTCTCCACATTGCAAGGTGCAATTCTGAAATTTTTTGCTTTTTCCTGCTCCTCTTAGCATGATAAAGAAGATTCAAAGAGAGTGATATGCCAGCTCCTTTCATTCAGTCAGTAGCTTCAATCATTTCTGGACGTTTTTCAATGGCAAAAATCAATGAATATTGTAAATGCACAAACAGTAATTTCTCCGCATTGCAAGGTGCAATTCTGAAATTTTTTGCTTTTTCCTGCTCCTCTTAGCATGATAAAGAAGATTCAAAGAGAGTGAGATGTCAGCTCCTTTCATTCAGTCAGTAGCTTCAATCATTTCTGGACGTTTTTCAATGGCAAAAATCAATGAATATTGTAAATGCACAAACAGTAATTTCTCCGCATTGCAAGGTGCAATTCTGAAATTTTTTGCTTTTTCCTGCTCCTCTTAGCATGATAAAGAAGATTCAAAGAGAGTGAGATGTCAGCTCCTTTCATTCAGTCAGTAGCTTCAAACATTTCTGGTATATGAATAACATGATGTTTTTCAATGGCAAAAATCAATGAATTTTGTAAATGCACAAACAGTAATTTCTCCGCATTGCAAGGTGCAATTCTGAAATTTTTTGCTTTTTCCTGCTCCTCTTAGCATGATAAAGAAGATTCAAAGAGAGTGAGATGCCAGCTCCTTTCATTCAGTCAGTAGCTTCAATCATTTCTGGTATATGAATAACATGATGTTTTTCAATGGCAAAAATCAATGAATATTGTAAATGCACAAACAGTAATTTCTCCGCATTGCAAGGTGCAATTCTGAAATTTTTTGCTTTTTCCTGCTCCTCTTAGCATGATAAAGAAGATTCAAAGAGAGTGAGATGCCAGCTCCTTTCATTCAGTCAGTAGCTTCAATCATTTCTGGACGTTTTTCAATGGCAAAAATCAATGAATATTGTAAATGCACAAACAGTAATTTCTCCGCATTGCAAGGTGCAATTCTGAAATTTTTTGCTTTTTCCTGCTCCTCTTAGCATGATAAACAAGATTCAAAGAGAGTGAGATGCCAGCTCCTTTCATTCAGTCAGTAGCTTCAATCATTTCTGGACGTTTTTCAATGGCAAAAATCAATGAATATTGTAAATGCACAAACAGTAATTTCTCCGCATTGCAAGGTGCAATTCTGAAATTTTTTGCTTTTTCTGCTCCTCTTAGCATGATAAAGAAGATTCAAAGAGGTGAGATGCCAGCTCCTTTCATTCAGTCAGTAGCTTCAAACATTTCTGGTATATGAATAACATGATGTTTTTCAATGGCAAAAATCAATGAATATTGTAAATGCACAAACAGTAATTTCTCGCATTGCAAGGTGCAAGTCTGAAATTTTTTGCTTTTTCCCTGCTCCTCTTAGCATGATAAAGAAGATTCAAAGAGAGAGAGATGCCAGCTACTTTCATTCAGTCAGTAGCTTCAATCATTTCTGGACGTTTTTCAATGGTAAAAATCAATGAATATTGTAAATGCACAAACAGTAATTTCTCACTTGCAAGGTGCAATTCTGAAATTTTTTGCTTTTTCCTGCTCCTCTTAGCATGATAAAGAAGATTCAAAGAGAGTGAGATGCCAGCTCCTTTCATTCAGTCAGTAGCTTCAAACATTTCTGGTATATGAATAACATGATGTTTTTCAATGGCAAAAATCAATGAATATTGTAAATGCACAAACAGTAATTTCTCTGCATTGCAAGGTGCAATTCTGAAATTTTTTGCTTTTTCCTGCTCCTCTTAGCATGATAAAGAAGATTCAAAGAGAGTGAGATGCCAGCTACTTTCATTCAGTCAGTAGCTTCAATCATTTCTGGACGTTTTTCAATGGTAAAAATCAATGAATATTGTAAATGCACAAACAGTAATTTCTCCACATTGCAAGGTGCAATTCTGAAATTTTTTGCTTTTTCCTGCTCCTCTTAGCATGATAAAGAAGATTCAAAGTGAGTGAGATGCCAGCTCCTTTCATTCAGTCAGTAGCTTCAAACATTTCTGGTATATGAATAACATGATGTTTTTCAATGGCAAAAATCAATGAATATTGTAAATGCACAAACAGTAATTGCTCCGCATTGCAAGGTGCAATTCTGAAATTTTTTGCTTTTTCCTGCTCCTCTTAGCATGATAAAGAAGATTCAAAGAGAGTGAGATGCCAGCTCCTTTCATTCAGTCAGTAGCTTCAAACATTTCTGGTATATGAATAACATGATGTTTTTCAATGGCAAAAATCAATGAATATTGTAAATGCACAAACAGTAATTTCTCCGCATTGCAATGTGCAATTCTGAAATTTTTTGCTTTTTCCTGCTCCTCTTAGCATGATAAAGAATATTCAAAGAGAGTGAGATGCCAGCTCCTTTCATTCAGTCAGTAGCTTCAATCTTTCTGGATGTTTTTCAATGGCAAAAATCAATGAATATTGTAAATGCACAAACTGTAATTTCTCCGCATTGCAAGGTGCAATTCTGAAATTTTTGGCTTTTTCCTGCTCCTCTTAGCATGATAAAGAAGATTCAAAGAGAGTGAGATGCCAGCTCCTTTCATTCAGTCAGTAGCTTCAATCATTTCTGGACGTTTTTCAAATGGCAAAAATCAATGAATATTGTAAATGCACAAACAGTAATTTCTCCGCATTGCAAGGTGCAATTCTGAAATTTTTTGCTTTTTCCTGCTCCTCTTAGCATGATAAAGAAGATTCAAAGAGAGTGAGATGCCAGCTCCTTTCATTCAGTCAGTACCTTCAATCATTTCTGGATGTTTTTCAATGGCAAAAATCAATGAATATTGTAAATGCACAAACAGTAATTTCTCCGCATGCAAGGTGCAATTCTGAAATTTTTGCTTATACAGATAAAGAAGATTCATCCGCTCCTCTTAGCATGATAAAGAAGATTCAAAGAGTGAGGTGCATCTGGCTGCTTCATTCATTCAGTCAGTAGCTTCAAACATTTCTGGTATATGAATAACATGTTTTTCAATGGCAAAAATCATTGAATATTGTAAATGCACAAACAGTAATTTCTCCGCATTGCAAGGTGCAATTCTGAAATTTTTTTGATTTTTCCTGCTCCTCTTAGCATGATAAAGAAGATTCAAAGAGAGTGAGATGCCAGCTCCTTTCATTCAGTCAGTAGCTTCAATCATTTCTGGACGTTTTTCAATGGCAAAAATCAATGAATATTGTAAATGCACAAACAGTAATTTCTCCGCATTGCAAGGTGCAATTCTGAAATTTTTTGCTTTTTCCTGCTCCTCTTAGCATGATAAAGAAGATTCAAAGAGAGTGAGATGCCAGCTCCTTTCATTCAGTCAGTAGCTTCAATCATTTCTGGACATGATGTTTTTCAATGGCAAAAATCAATGAATATTGTAATGCACAAACAGTAATTTCTCCGCATTGCAAGGTGCAATTCTGAAATTTTTTTGCTTTTTCCTGCTCCTCTTAGCATGATAAAGAAGATTCAAAGAGAGTGAAATGCCAGCTCCTTTCATTCAGTCAGTAGCTTCAAACATTTCTGGTATATGAATAACATGATGTTTTTCAATGGCAAAAATCAATGAATATTGTAAATGCACAAACAGTAATTTCTCCGCATTGCAAGGTGCAAGTCTGAAATTTTTTGCTTTTCCTGCTCCTCTTGAGCATGATAAAGAAGATTCAAAGAGAGTGAGATGCCAGCTACTTTCATTCAGTCAGTAGCATCAATCATTTCTGGACGTTTTTCAATGGTAAAAATCAATGAATATTGTAAATGCACAAACAGTAATTTCTCCACATTGCAAGGGCAATTCTGAAATTTTTTGCTTTTTCCTGCTCCTCTTAGCATGATAAAGAAGATTCAAAGAGAGTGAGATGCCAGCTCCTTTCATTCAGTCAGTAGCTTCAAACATTTCTGGTATATGAATAACATGATGTTTTTCAATGGCAAAAATCAATGAATATTGTAAATGCACAAACAGTAATTTCTCCGCATTGCAAGGTGCAATTCTGAAATTTTTTGCTTTTTCCTGCTCCTCTTAGCATGATAAAGAAGATTCAAAGAGAGTGAGATGCCAGCTCCTTTCATTCAGTCAGTAGCTTCAAACATTTCTGGTATATGAATAACATGATGTTTTTCAATGGCAAAAATCAATGAATATTGTAAATGCACAAAGAGTAATTTCTCCGCATTGCAAGGTGAATTCTGAAATTTTTTTGCTTTTTCCTGCTCCTCTTAGCATGATAAAGAAGATTCAAAGAGAGTGAGATGCCAGCTCCTTTCATTCAGTCAGTAGCTTCAATCATTTCTGGACGTTTTTCAATGGCAAAAATCAATGAATATTGTAAATGCACAAACAGTAATTTCTCCGCATTGCAAGGTGCAATTCTGAATTTTTTTGCTTTTTCCTGCTCCTCTTAGCATGATAAAGAAGATTCAAAGAGAGTGAGATTCCACTCCTTTCATTCACAGGTCTGTAGTTCAATATTTCTGGACGTTTTTCAATGGCAAAAATCAATGAATATTGTAAATGCACAAACAGTAATTTCTCCGCATTGCAAGGTGCAATTCTGAAATTTTTTGCTTTTTCCTGCTCCTCTTAGCATGATAAAGAAGATTCAAAGAGAGTGAGATGCCAGCTCCTTTCATTCAGTCAGTAGCTTCAATCATTTCTGGTATAGACTAACATGATGTTTTTCAATGGCAAAAATCAATGAATATTGTAAATGCACAAACAGTAATTTCTCCGCATTGCAAGGTGCAATTCTGAAATTTTTTGCTTTTTCCTGCTCCTCTTAGCATGATAAAGAAGATTCAAAGAGAGTGAGATGCCAGCTCCTTTCATTCAGTCAGTAGCTTCAATCATTTCTGGACGTTTTTCAATGGCAAAATCAATGAATATTGTAAATGCACAAACAGTAATTTCTCCGCATTGCAAGGTGCAATTCTGAAATTTTTTGCTTTTTCCTGCTCCTCTTAGCATGATAAAGAAGATTCAAAGAGAGTGAGATGCCAGCTCCTTTCATTCAGTCAGTAGCTTCAATCATTTCTGGACGTTTTTCAATGGCAAAAATCAATGAATATTGTAAATGCACAAACAGTAATTTCTCCGCATTGCAAGTGCAATTCTGAAATTTTTTGCTTTTTCCTGCTCCTCTTAGCATGATAAAGAAGATTCAAAGAGAGTGAGATGCCAGTCCTTTCATTCATCATCAGTAGCTTCAATCATTTCTGGACGTTTTTCAATGGCAAAAATCAATGAATATTGTAAATGCACAAACAGTAATTTCTCCGCATTGCAAGGTGCAATTCTGAAATTTTTTGCTTTTTCCTGCTCCTCTTAGCATGATAAAGAAGATTCAAAGAGAGTGAGATGCCAGCTTCCTTTCATTCAGTCAGTAGCTTCAATCATTTCTGGACAGTTTTTCAATGGCAAAAATCAATGAATATTGTAAATGCACAAACAGTAATTTCTCCGCATTGCAAGGTGCAATTCTGAAATTTTTTGCTTTTTCCTGCTCCTCTTAGCATGATAAAGAAGATTCAAAGAGAGTGAGATGCCAGCTCCTTTCATTCAGTCAGTAGCTTCAATCATTTCTGGACGTTTTTCAATGGCAAAAATCAATGAATATTGTAAATGCACAAAGAGTAATTTCTCCGCATTGCAAGGTGCAATTCTGAAATTTTTTGCTTTTTCCTGCTCCTCTTAGCATGATAAAGAAGATTCAAAGAGAGTGAGATGCCAGCTCCTTTCATTCAGTCAGTAGCTTCAATCATTTCTGGACGTTTTTCAATGGCAAAAATCAATGAATATTGTAAATGCACAAACAGTAATTTCTCCGCATTGCAAGGTGCAATTCTGAATTTTTTTGCTTTTTCCTGCTCCTCTTAGCATGATAAGAAGATTCAAAGAGAGGAGATGCCAGCTCCTTTCATTCAGTCAGTAGCTTCAATCATTTCTGGACGTTTTTCAATGGCAAAAATCAATGAATATTGTAAATGCACAAACAGTAATTTCTCGCATTGCAAGGTGGCAATTCTGAAATTTTTTGCTTTTCC